>NW_017534964.1:354903-412327 GCF_001853355.1 Bactrocera latifrons | reverse complement strand
GATCTCCGGGACTTTCTCTTAAAAAAGATGTGTTGCAGTGACCATTATATCTCTGAACTGCATCCTCTGAAATTAAAAACTCAAACAGATTTCGTTAAAGTAATGTTAAATCTAGTAATTAATTAATAGCAATTAATTATAAAATTTAAGACTAATCAGTTTAGCCATTTCAAGCCATTTGGAATGCACTTCTAAGCACTCTGAAACGCCTTTTAAATTTGCGTTTAACTTGAAAATATTTATTATCAAAGTAAAATAAAAAATATATTTTTGAAAACTCTTACTGTATATAACCAGCTCAATAACCCAATATTATTGGTATGGGTATTATATTTTCGAAAATCTTGGAAAATTGAAAATATTTGGAAAATTGTTCGATTTTTTGCGCTCTATAGTCATAAAGTCGGTTGGTTTACCCCAAAACCATTCAGCATGCTGAGGACACTCCCAGCGCTGACAAACTTTTTTCTCCACTTTAAATCTTGAATTGATTGTTGAATTTTTGCGTAAATTCCCAAACTCCTAAACCATTGGAAACCTTGCTTATATTGGTCGATAAGAGCAATTTTTGTATATATATTCTACAAAGTTTGCTATTAGTCGGCTGAGTTGCGCTGTTAGTTTTTGGCCCAGAATGTCGATCGCGAGACTTTTAAGTCTCTGTAGTTTCTGACCCATGCTTTTTAATACGACTTGTATGACTGCTAATGTCGAAATACCGGCTCCGAAACCACGAGGCTGCTTTCTTTCTTTCAATAGAGTGTTTTTTACGTGGCTAGGGATGTTTCGCTTGCTCGCTTTAAGTCGCCTTTAAACGAATGTTCTTCGCATACCCAGAGTATACTTGGTCTAAGACCGGAAGTCGTGAGCTGCTTCAGCCATATGTGAAAGAATCGTTTTTCTCCACTCTCAGGTTAATGGTGCACAGAGAACTTTCCTCATTTGCGTGAGCAATGCTGTCATTCTCCGATTTGATATTCATTTTCAATATAGGTCAAAGCTTCATATTTTCAAAAAAAATTAGTGGATTGCTTTATTCTGATAAATGATCATTCCTCACCCAAATTTTGGCTTACACTAATTTCAATTGCGTAAATATTTCGGATATCTAGTAAGATGTAGGAAAAAAGTGGTGACAATCAGTTCAAAATGTCAGCTAATAAATATTCTGTATTTTGTAAAAACGGAATGGTTGTTGTCGAAAATAACTATTATGAGGGCTCTGACTGACATTATTATAGTCGCAAAATTTTTGGTTCATTATTAACGAATGACGCCAACTTGACTGAGAGCAATATATTCAGAGGGATATATTTTCACAGTCACATGAAATTTGTGGTTTCAGTACAGATTTAGAGCCACCGATTTAATTATCTAATATTGCAAAAATGTGTATCCATGCTCAAAAACTAGTTTTTTTTATTATAGTTCTCATGCTTTGATTAACTAGAGTGAGTTAAATTTACCTTAATCACCAGAATCTCTCTCTGTTGATCTCATTCTTTCGATAAAAGTGTTATTTTTTTTTAACAAATGCTTCATTATACCCAAGAAAGCGTCGGAGACACTATAAAGTACAGTGGCTCACAGCTTATTTCGTGTAAGCAACATTTTTGATAATTAATTTCATATCAGAATTAATATTTTTTGCTCTGAACTAAATGAACGAATGATGCAATTATATTGATAATTTAGTTTTAAATACAAAACATGTAAACAAATTTACAAAAGTATTCAAATTCAATATTTTATTAAACAAAACCCAAAAAGACTCATAATTCATGCGTCACAGCTTATTTCGTGTGGTATAAAAATTCTTACTAAAAAGATATACAAAGTAAACAAAAATAAAATTTCAATATTTTGTGGAGAAGCCGTTTTGCTCCACCAATTTTTTTGTATAATCTTTCGATATTTTACCCCACTATTCCTTCAAAGTCGCTTTTAGAGTTTGGAGTTTGGATGCTAGGAATGTGGTGTTTTCTATTATTAATTACCAGAATGTGCCATAAGTTTTCAATAACGTTCAAATTTGGTGAATGTGCAGGTATTTGGACGAAGTGTGGACAATTCCAAATGAGCCAAGTTTGTACAAGACCAGATTTATGTTTAGGGTCGTTGTCCTGGTAGAAGCGAAAAGTGTCACGTATACCCAGGTCTTCTGCACTTTGAAGCAAATTTTACTTCACTAAGTTTAGGTACACTTCTTTATTCATAGTGGAGTCTATAAACTCCAATCGACCAACGCCTGCAGATGACATACACCCCCAAACCATTACATGACCGCCACCATGTTTTACTGTTGCGCGTAAATTTTTTGTTTGGAACTTAGTATTTGGTTGCCGCCATACGTATGCTTTACCATCTGACGCAAAAAGGTTAAACTTGCTCTCATCGGCGAAAATAACCGTATTCCAAAAAGTATTTCCTTGTTTAAATGGTCTTTTGCGAACTGTAAACGGGCTTTTTTATTTTTCTTATTTATAAAAGGCTTATTCAGTGCTGTTCGCCCATGAAAATTGGAATCCCTTAATATTCTGCGTACAGTTTCTGGATGACATTTTTTGCCGAGAAACATTTCAACATCTTTGGTCACCGCTGGAGCACTTAACATTGGTTCTTTCTTAATCTTTTTTTAAAATCCACCTCTCATTCGTTTCATTAAAAATTGTATTAGGAGCCTTTCGACCCTTGTTATGCACACGCTTTTCACGAATTATATATTGAACTGTAGATGAACTTAAATCAACCATTTCAGCAATTTGTTTTTGCGTTTTTCCATTTTGAAAATGTTTAATAACTAATTCGCGTTTTTCAATTGAAGTGCGTGGACCCATGTTGATATAACGCGTAATTGCAACTGATCTGCATTGTTTTTAGAACATAAACTGCTTCTTAAGTATTCATCGTTCACTCTTTGATTTTCCGTTCGTTTTCTGCATCCGTTATTCCCATGTATCACATGAACGAAAATCAACACACGAAATAAGCTGTGACCCATGAATTATGAGTGTTTTTGGTTTTTGTTTAATAAAATATTGAATTTGAATACTTTTGTAAATTTGTTTACATGTTTTGTATTTAAAACTAAATTATCAATATAATTGGATCATTCGTTTATTTAGTTCAGAGCAAAAAACATTAATTTCATATCAGTATTATCAAAAATGTTGCTTACACGAAATAAGCTGTGAGCCACTGTATATATTTAAATGATCAGTATGTTGAGTCGGTTTAGCCATGTTCGCCTGTCTGTCTGTCTGTATATATACGAGCCAGTCTCTCAGTTTTTAAGATATCATTTTGAAATTTTGCAAAACTCATTTTCTCTTCAAGAAGCTGCTTATTTGTCGGTTGGAATCGAAGGATCCGATATCGACAGGACCACTATAACATATATCTACCGTAGAAACTGAATGATCGAAATCAAGTTCTTTTATGGAAAACTTTCATATTTGTTAGCAACAATGTAATCTCCGAAGAAACTGTTCAGATCGGCTCACTATAGAGCATAGCTGCCATACAAACCGAAAGATCGGAATCAAGGGCTTGTATGGCAAATTTTCTCATTTGAAGTGGTATCTTCACGAAATTTGACATGGGTTAGTGCTTAAGGTAACAAAATAAAAAAAAAATTTTAGATCGGATTTTTATAGCATATAGCTTCCTTACAAACTGAACGATCGGAGTCAAAGTCATTGGAGACTTTTTCAGTTAACGACTGGTTAACACTGACCGGTTACGTCTTTAGATTTACTTAAACACATAGTTACTAAAATAAATGCACCTGTGAAGGGTATATCAGCTTCGGTGCAGCCAAGTTAACGTTTTTTCTTGTTTTCGTATGTATATATTCCGTGCTACGCCAGGCATTGAAAAGGTATCACATGATGCATTAATATCACACGATGCAAAGTAATGCGATATGCCAACAACAGTCGCTGAACTTATGATAGATATAGTATGAGACCATGGTAAGTTCAAAGTCAGCGAATTCCATCACCGTTGCAGCGATAAACTTAGGTTTACAGTAAAGTATAATTAATTGAAACTTTTAGATCATATCTTGAATTCTATAAAAATGCATAACTCACAGAAAGCTGTACTTTTTTTTTATAAAGAACGTAACACAAGTAACTTATAAGTATAGTTAATTTATCAATGAAAAAATATTTTAGTGTATTAAGTAGTTTATAGTAAGCATATTTAATTTGTACAACAGTCTCAGCAACGTGTGGCCAGCTCTTTAGTACATACATGTATATGTATTTATATTAGTACATATTTTTCTTTAAATCTAAGAAATGTTATGAATGGAAAAGCGCTGTTGGTCTTTGACATTTGAGCAGACCGTTTGAGCTGCGTCTCATAAGAACATAGCACAACGGTAAACCCGCCATCAAATCACAATAACACTTTATGATTACTGAAGTAAATCAAAAGGCAAAAAATAAGCGTTTTAAACTGCTACAAATAGCAAATCAGAGGGTGTGTCAAGCGCAAAGCAAAGTAAAAATTTCAAATGCAAAAAATATCAAAGCTTCGGCTTTGATTACAGGAGTTTATGCGGTTATTTCCGCTTCCGCTTTGAGACATATCAAACACACTGACATTCCAGCCCACCTGGCAGTGCACAAAGTGCACTCGTTTGTGGCAATGCAAAAAGAGCAAAGAGAAGAGGGGAGCGACACACAGAAAGTAATTACAGAGGCCTGCAAACACAAACATACATATAGTACACAGAATATAAAACGCACGCCCTAACATTAACACTACTTCACTTTGTAATCGCCAGCTTACGCGCTTATGTGCGAAAAGCGTTGAAATAAAAATAAATGCAGTAAGGAAGTGTAGAGTGCGGGCCGTCGGGTAAAGCTCTAGAAGTATTAAGAGGTTTAATTATCGGATTTCTGCGATTACCAGGGTCAACACTTTCGCGATAGAGGGTTTTTAATTAAACTTTAAATCAGACTCGGATAAAGAAACAACTTCTCAAATGCTAATAGTTTATAGAAAAATAGAACTCTAATTAGATTTATGAAGGATACTCTACTCAGCGGTTCTGTAAACTCTCCTGTGGTCTTAAAAGCTATACTACTCATTACAAGCTGTTGGGATTTGGTACAAATTCCACAAGGTGAAAGCTCGTTAATGCGGTAACAAGTCAAAGCGACCGCCAGTAAATGCAATGTTAGTAAAGAGTATACATCTAAGCACCAGCGGTTAAAATATGAATGTTGAAGGCAACTACAGGGTGATGTTTTTGAGACGTACACTTTTCTATATAGATACAGCATTCAAAGCACCGCAAGTCCATTCGTTTTTATAGCACGTGCATGATATTATGATAAAAATGCTTGGAATTGGTCTCTAAAAAACCCAATTTGGAGTGAACACAGTCCTAAGGAGATCTTGTTTACTCACAAAAAATATTTATTAACGCTTTTGTTGTATATCGAACTCATTATTTATCTATACCTTCCTCAAAACTCATAATGGAATCATCACTGTCGTCAATGGTTAGTAATACAAAGAGAATACTTGGAACCTTTCATTCTACATAACTCTTTATGAATGGCATCTTCGTGGACCTACTGATGGGCTACCAGGTCATGGTAACTGACTCATGTATACAATATTGAAAATTGAAAATTTTGTTTCATTATTAAGCTTCATGAAATTTTCCAACGTAAAAGGCTAAAATAAGAGTTGTACACTTTTAAAAATTCACCTTTTGCCAGAACTCACATTTATATTGTACGTATGTAAGTACGCAAAGCAGAAAGCCAATGCATAAACGAGTGTTTAAGTGTAGGTTGTGACAAACGATAAAGAATCACTTAAAAATAAAATTGGCTTTTGTTGAATAGTTGAGTTTGTACGAATAGCTTAATTTATAATTTAAGTTCACAAAGCAAAAATAAAGCTTTGAAAGGAAAAGTTTCTGACAAAGTATTGTGTTTGGTCAGAACTATTAGCTGGTGCACGTGTGTTCCACGCCCACAAAATGGTGTTACTAAAAATATTCACCAAATAAATTAAATTTGGCACAAAAAGAAGGTAAATGTAGTGTTTACATCTCAGAATCAAATCGAGATATCCTAAAAGTCTCTCAAAAATATTATGCTTTATGGTTGCTTTCTTGAAAACGATGAAACAGACGGTGTTTACGGTGTGGTAGGGCTTATGGGCCGGAGTGATGATCAAGACCGCCACGTTACTGTGAATGAGAATCGCAACCGCTCAAAGGTATAAACATTTTTTGTTCAGAAATGAAGGATATGGATAATATGTGATCTCAAAAGGACGGCGCCGCAAGCCTTACATACAGACACACATCTCTGGTAACTTGGTTGTGAAAATGGATCTATAACAGTCCTACACCTCCATAAAGTGATGAGGTTCCAAAAAGTGAATTGGTGATAAATTTTTCCCGCCTTATTACGCTGAATAAGAGAGTAGCCATCTTTCTGACTAACTTTTAATTATATAGTATGTCATATATAGGTTATCAAAAAAGTATTTCGGTATTTTCGCTAGCTGGCGCTGAGAGCGCGTAGTTCTAGTTTTATTCGTCGGATCGGGTCATGCTATACCTTTTTGGAAAGCTCATTTCACGCGCTAACACATGTTTGATTGATTGTCGTTTCTTTTAAGTCGATCGTGAGTTATAGCTTCGCAAACATGGAGCAAAATAAAGAGAAAATACGACATATTTTACAGTGCTACTACGATAATGGCAAAAATGCATCTTAAGGCTTGTCGTCGAAAATTGCGATAAAATCGCTGAATTGGTCGAAAGAGATCGGCATAGTAGCAGCTGTAGCATCGGTGAAGAACTTGGCATGAGTCATCAAAAAAAATTTTATGAACAATTGAAAATGCAATAAAAATACCGCAAGACTTTTTTTCACAACCAATTATTTAATAAAGAAAAAATGTAAATACACTGAATGAGAAATACATAAAAATTTATGGTTACAGTTTGCTTTCACGCAAGTGCTTCAACAATTCGGTCATTGACGACGCTGCTCGAACCAAAAAGTTTTTGAGACTCTTCACAAAAAATCATCACAAACCATAGTCTGCAATTATGGCGACATACTGTAATTCAGTGAATTTCCATCTGAACTTCCAGGCTGCTAATCATCTGCAGCTATGAAATCCAGCATATTGGTATTAATCGCCTTCCTTTGCCTTGTGTGCTTTTACAGAATTGTGTTTGATGTTCTAATGCTCTCCATCAAATCTCCATCTTAACTGCTTTACCATACCTTTTAAATCGTCCGTCCTTTTATTCCTGTTTTATGTACTTTTTCACAAATTTGAAGAGGTATAAACGCCTTACATTAGGCTCCCAGCACTATAGCAGCTGGGTTGTACTTTGTCATTTGGCTCTTTCTTAAGAATACTATCAAGGCCGTTAACCATATGCAACTGAAGAAGGTGCTTGAATCTGTTGCGCCTAATTTGCGTCAAATGCGATGTCAAAAGATGACCAGTTGAGCGGCGATGAGCTTTCATTTGGAGATCATCTCGAGGAAGTCAACAGTTTTTATGCCAATGTTTGCAAATACGATCAATCTTGCGGTACACAAACATTATCAAAATATTAAGTTTTTGAGAACCTCACTAGTTTTGTTAGTTCTTTTTCTGTAAATGGGCAAAACAGCCACAGTAATGTGATTTTCTTTAGCTTCTCGCTTCCCATTCTCTCGTTAATATGTGAAAGCAAAAACGTAACTGCTTTTACAGATCTGTTTACCACAAAAATTCTATTTACATCTTTGGTGAAGCCTATTTAGCCTATTAGAGTATGCTTCTATGATATGGATCCCTAGTTATCAAGTCCATTCGAAGAAGTTATAGTCGGTTCAAAAACAATTTTTACTTTTTGCCTTAAGTCATTTTCCTTGGGATTACAGGTTAAATCACTAAAACATCGCTCCCACCCAACTAATAGTTTCAAACCTATAAATCTACCTACAATCGCTAGTCCTATGGAAATGCTTAATATAATTGTTTGAAAAGCTTATGAGTAGATCAGCCTGTAATCCATCTCTGTTGTCTGATATTTATTTAAACATTCGCATTCGATCAACCAGGCAGTTTAGACCTTTACTCTTAAAATTTACTACAACAAAATTTTAGTTAAACCAACCATTCCGGCGTATATGTTACTTACTTTAACCCAGTTTTTAGTTTTGATTCTGTAGCAGAGCAAATTAAGATCGCAACGCTTAAAACTCTCTTGCCTTTTATGACCAGGCTAATTCCTCTCGTTTGAGGATTGTGCCTCTCGCATCAGTTGGGTGGGAGAAGGGTAATCGTTGGGTATTATCATTATCATTATATATAGAGACTCTTTACAAATTATAATAGAAAGTAACAGCACTATTTTTGCAAATAAATTTTGTAGCAGAATTTATAACAAGAATAAGTAATTTCTGAAGCTTTTGATATTGTGACTTGATGCCAAAACAGTTTCAATCGATTAAATCTATTATCAAAAGTAAAGCTAACATCTCTCTTTATATTTTTATGTTGGATAAGCGTAAAAGATGTCTTAAGATGTTGTAGGATCAGGAAGAGTTTTTCCCAACCGCGTTAGTTCAACGAAACAACAATGATATAAATGAGAAATTGGGCTGTGTAATTAAATTGGAAGTAGAAAATAGAAAACTTGTCACCTTAGTGGTCAGCAATAGACTACATACATTGTTTAATGTAAATGAAATGTAATTAGGTACAATGATATGCTTGCACATGCGAAAGAGTCACACAAAAGAAGTGACGAAAATTCTCGCTGTTATGTTGTTGCGAACATATGTAGGCATGCATACGTGCGTATATACAAATGAGTTATGGGAGCATTGTGCACATACAATTCACAATACCTTAGTTTGTTAGCACAATTGAGTCTGTGCTCTTATATATGATTAACTAAACTTAAAATAACTTAATAGCTAATAGGGTGTAACGTTAGTTGACCCAACATCCCGGCCCCGTTGAAAGGACTTTCAAAGAGGTAAAACTACAATTTTGTGGATTGGGCGACGAATTATACCCTTTGAAGTTTGCACATCAACTACTCTGACTCGTGCATTCTTTCCTGGGATAGCATCTATGACACGACCAATTGCGTTCTTACCAATATTTCCATGGTCAGTGTTCCACTTTGTTCTCGCTTGTAGATCGCTTATTTGGTCGTGTGACCAACGTTCCTAGAATATTTGTTTGAGGGCAGTTATTTGATTCCATCTGTTGACTTGATTGACGTTGTCAGCTACTGCTCGCTCCGGAAGACTCTTTAACGCACTACCAGTTAAGAAGTGACCTGGAGTCAAAGCTTCGTAGTCGCTGGGGTCAGACGAAAGTGGTGATAGAGGCCGAGAATTTAGAACTGCTTCTATTTCTACCAAGGCTGTAGTGAGTTCCTCGTATGTTAATTTGGTATTCATAACGCTACGATTCAAATGCCCTTTGGCTGATTTAACTGCGGCCTCCTAAGTGCCACCAATATGAGGTGCCCTAGGAGGGATAAAATGAGAATTGATAAATTGATTAGCGCAATAATTTATGATGACATCTTTGGTTTCTTTCTTGAAAGAAAGGCTTTCAATTCTGAAAGTTTGCTGCAAGCTCGGACGAAATGAGTTACATTATCAGAATAAATATCTGATGGAAGACCAATCATTCGTTTGAGTGATGCCATAAATACATCTGTGGATAAGTCAGAAACGACTTCGATGTGGACAGCCTTTGTCGCGAACCAAACAAATATGGCAACATAAGCTTTATAGGGTACCTTGCCCCTTATGCGAAGATAGATGTTGACAGGTCCACAGAAACCGACGCCGCAACGAGAGAATGGGCGCGTTGGTGTTAACCGCTCAACCGAAAGATTACCCATCATATGTTGAAGCAATTTCGGTTTGTAACGAACGCAATGAATACATGATCGGACAATAAGTCTAGTGAGATCACGAGCATTGACGATCCAGAATTGTAAACGAATTAAAGCCACCAACGCTTTAGGTCCGGCATGGTAGTTTTTAATATGTAAATATTGAACATATCGCGTAACAAATCCACATTTACTGGGTAGTAGAATGGGATGTTTATGGCTTTCTGGAAGATTGGCCAGTTCAAGCCTACCTCCAATCTTTAGTAGTTCAAGTCCATGAGCTGTTTCCAAGAACGGATTCAAATTTCGTAGTATGCCATTTGTCATTTTATTTCGCTGCAACAATCGAATGTCTGCAGCGTAATGCTGTTGTTGAACGTTCCAAACAATGCATAGCAAAGCGCGAGGTAGTTCACCAGGAGTAAGTGGTCCATCCACCATTTTCGTGTTACCTTTTTTAAGTCTAGTGTAAAAACGTAGCATCCGTGAAACAAACCGCACTTCACGAGTATGAGTACTGTACCTTTCAAGCGCTTCAAGAAGATAATTATGGTTTATAATTATGTTAAATACTGATTTACGGATTTCTGCAGTAGGAGCGAAGCGATGCAAATGAAAACGAAGCAAGGTAATTACAAGTTCGCTTTGGATTGTAGGTCCAAGCATTTGAATGTCATTTATCGATTTTTGCATAGTTGTTCGACCAGATGCATCAAATACAACTCTCAATTTCGTCGTAGTGCTATTTGGTTTCAAAACGCAGTGATGAGGGATATAGTAGTGAGGTTCCTCCAATTTTGGATTGGGTAGTACTGCCATGTGAGCTAGACTCTCATATTCATCCATGAAGGCTACGTAGTCTTTCTTGATCATAGGGGACTGTTGCAATCGGCGTTCTAGCGCATTAAATCGTCGCAAAGCTGTATTATAAGATTCACCCAAGCAAGAAGGATCACCTTTGAACGGGATGTTCGCTATGATCCTACCGTTATAACCTTTCGCAGCTATGCTGTTCGAGTGTCTAAACGTTCGGCTTTGTTCCAATTTCTTCAATTTGCCACAATTTTTCCAACTTTAGATCTATAGACTCCTCACAAGCAAACAAGCACTTGGCATTAAGCGCGTTAATATTTGCTCGATAGAGTCTCGAAACGACCCAGCCTAATAGCGTTTTGTGTAAAATCGGAAGATTATCACCAAGTCCTACAGAAAGTAAACTAAAGAAGAATTTATTAAATTGATGATCAGCGAGTACAATGTTTGGAGGAATATGCCAAGTGGATGTATCTACCTCCGGTTCTCGATGATAGGCAATGTGCGACGTAATGCAAAAATCGAGAGGTAACTCCAAGCTTGTTACTTGCGACTTAATATTTGTAGAAGTTTTATAATTTATATTAGTAGAGGACTTACCAATACTTTAAATCTCTATGTTGTGTTTGCTACGTGAAAGCATCAGTTTTTGTGAAAATTCTTGAGTTCTGAAATTAACTTGTGAGCAAGAATCCAGCAAAGCTTGGCCAAGATGATAGTTTCCGGAAGCGTCGCTGACTAGAACCTCTGCTGTGGCGAGGATGATGTTGTCAAACGATGACGAATTGTTCATGTGTGTATGAACAGCGGATGTCGAAGCAGAATTAGACGAATCTGGTGTATTCCTACGATGTAACAAGGTATGGTGTTGACGACAACAAATCTTACACTTATGCGTTGATGTGAAGTTCGATAACTGATGGCCCCTTGATAAGCAGGTAATACATAGAGACAACTTTTTTGCATGGTCAAAGCGTTGCAACACACTAAGTGCCTTGAAACGGTCGCAGTTGTGTATTTTATAATTGTTGCTGGAACACATCGAACAACATGAGCTGGAACAGGAATACGAATAGCCTTTACGTAAAGGTTTTGCTTTATGTAGGTAGTGCTTTGGTGTACAACGGTGTGAGCGTTATTAATTGAGTCCAGGTACTGGCAATGTCTCTCCAAAATGTGGGTGCAATTTTCCCAGCTCGGCAAAGTTTTAAAGTCCAGAGACTCCTTCCATTTGCGATCGGTTTCTTCATCTGCCTTCTGTAAAACTAAATAAATAAGCATAGCTTGTGAAATTAGACTTTCAGTTCCCAATGACAATAACGAGCCATAAATTGAAGATGCCTTATCAACTAAACTTCTCAACTGACCGCCATGAGGCTTTGAAATAGACGAAAGCTCAAATAAAGAATAAATATTTTCTAAAAATATGAAAGCTGGATTGTCATATCGAGTTTTGAGTGTCTCCAATGCCTTCAAATAGTTTTCATTGGAAACTTGAACGTCAATAATATAGTTTCTAATGCCGGTTCATTGAGACAGTTGCGTAGATGATTAAATTTTTCTATATTAGATAAGCTATATTCTCGATCAATAATTTGTTGAAAGGAAGTTATGAAATTTTGATATTCTGAGTACTTGGCGTTGAATGTAGGAAATTTGAGTTTGGGCAGCTTCGATAGTGCCTGCATTGCGCAAGTGGTGTCCGAGAGTGTGGTGTTGGAATCCTCGGTAACTTGAGACTGAATAATTAACTTTGTGGTTATATACAGATCCTCAAGATCCATGCGACCGCAATCCTCAGGATCTATCATTTCAATTTCTGTCTGTCTGTAGACAACACATTTTTAAAATAAGATTCCAGAATACCAAGTCGGCATTTGTATTCGGCTGCTCGACAATGTTTTTTATGCGATATAACGACGAATGAGTATAACATAAATAGTTTTATACTTGCGATTAGATTGCTTTGAATCCAGAATCCCGCTCAAATGGTTCGTTGGGTATAAACGAATATGTTGGAAGCTGCAGCGAAATGCGAGTAAGCGATGGCGATGGTGTGACCAAATAAGAACGACGAAAGAATTGCAAGTGCAGCGGCAGCGAGGCAATGGGATGCGTGATCACATACAAGCGACGTATTAGCGTATCAGCGATATTGATAGCCAGACATTTTTTATAAAAATAGCTTAAGCTAAGCCTTAAGGCATCACAGTCGTTGTTGTTATTGTATTGTTATTTCAATTTTTAATTTTTTTTTTTTTTTTTTTGAGTCATTTAAAATAAAAACAAAACTGGTTTGAAATTTCAAAACCATACGTAAAAACATTAAAAATGGCGTCATACCAGATTAATGAGGTATTTCGATAAAAACTCCAAAGAGAACAGAGAACTGGCGAATCGAATATAATATCTATCATAACGCTATGAATATATAGTAAATATAATATCTCTTTGATCTGAAACATATTCTATAATATAAAAGCTTCCTTCATATACATAGTTTTTTCTAGTATTTATGCAAAGTCGGCTGTTCGGCTTCGTTACATATATTTCGGCAATTGAAATTGTTTCATTGAAATCACCAAAAGCCTTGAACCTTGAGAATATAAAACTTTCCATTTGCTTTTTCATTTATGATAATCGCCATAATCCCCAGCAATATAAGGAATGAATAATGGCATACACTTGTACATCAATGCTCACGAATCCGTAAAGAAATAAGCACAAAAATACAAACTGTGCAAGCAAAGCGATGCTAATGCACATTGTCATTCAACAGTGTCCATTTGCCGCTAACAAAGGCCAAATCTACCAACTACGAATCGTTGAAAAAATCCGCACAAAGGAAAGCGAACTGTTGCAAGGAAAAATGGATGAGCGAAGGAAAGTCCTGTGCACTCATTTACACATACACTCATACACGCGTATGTATATGTGCATAAATTGTGAAAGAAAAAGTGGCACCAGAGGCGTACATCTTCGTGGAATAATGAACAACAACAAGTAGAAAATACTTGTTAAAACAGAGCGAGCAAATTCTGCTTATCATCGAATGGCGATAACGGAAGTGTGTCGGTATTTATGGTATGTGTGTGCGTAACACGAACAAGTAGCGAGGATATTATCATACCGTTGGCTATTGTCTGTGTTTCTATGTCAAACTGTTTGAATATGTGTGTGGGGATATTTGATTGTAGTGAAAGCTTTTGGCCAAAATCAACAAGCACTGTGAGGGCGCCGGTGCGTGCTATAATGCTAATGGAGGCCGAAGCCAAGATCCCGCAGCAAAGTGTACGGAAATAATGAAAGTGACTCCGCAGATGCTGTATAAACAGAAGCTGAAATGAGGAATGCAACAAATTGCTATCAGCTTAAGATGACTTTAGAGCGGAAGTGCCAAGGACAGACTCAAAGCAAACGTCTATGCCATTCAATTGTTAATGCCTTTAAGAGCTGCATTAATGTGACATAAGCTTTGAGAAACATATTTCTTCTCAATTTAACGCATGATATTAATGCTTACCAACAGTTTTATTTGTTTATTTATAAAAATTAAAAAATGTTGAGACGCAGATTCTTACTGGTCGGCTATTCGGTGGTGTTCATAACTTCAAAAATTTGTATGAGACTGCTTAGGTATATACATTTAGTATATATATTATATGAATGATCAGTATGTTGCGCAGAGTATATACGAACTAGTCTCTCAGTTTTTAAGATATCGTTTTGAAATTCTGCAAACGTCATTTTGTCTTCAAGAAGCTGCTCATTTGTCGGAACTGCCGATATCGGATCACTATAATATATAGCTGCCATACAAACCGAACGATCGGAATCAAGGGCTTGTATGGAAAACTTTCAAATTTGACGTGTTATCTTCACGAAATTTGGACTACTGCTTAAGGTAATTATATAATCTCCAAAATATTGTTCAGAACGGATTACTATAGCATACAGCTTCCATACAAACTGAACACATAGTTACTAACAGAAATGCACGTGTGAATTGTATTTATCTTCAGTGCAACCGAAGTTAACATTTTGTTTATATATTTTCGTTTTCCATATTAATTTAAAACAAGTGTGGAAAAATTATTGTCTGTAAAACCAGTTAATATTATTTTCTGACTATAAGAATCTAGCAGTCAGAGGACGCCAAAGATCTCCAAATTTAATGCAGGAAAAATGCTCTATTTTTATTTTGTAACGTTTACAATGGAAAAGTTCAGGGGAGCAGAGGGGTTTCATACCTTTAACCAAATCGTAGGCAACAAAATATTAACTATTATTTTCTATAATTACGCTTACAGACCTTCTTCATACGACTGAATAGTTGTTTAGATTGTAGTTAATTTTCACATAACTGTTCCAAATAAATAACAATATATTATTTACGTCTTTAAGAACATTAGGTAACTTTTATGCAACGAAATGTTGATTTTATGAACATTTTTTAGTGGCGTATCTTCTCATTCGCTTTTAAACGTATTCAATCCTATTACCAAGAAAGTTGAAAATCTAATATAATTTCAAACACCAAATTATTTGTTAAATGATACGCTGCTACTATTGAAAAGCTCCATATAGATATGAACTCCAATTTTGTGCAGTCAGAAGGAACTCATGCGCAAAGTTTTACCGAGACGATTATGAACGACGCGCCAGTAATCAAAATTTAATTGACATCAAAAATGATCGTGTAGTGATCACAAAAAGCCATTAATAAAAACATTATTATTGATTAAACAAATTGCATTAAAGATGGCACCGTTATTAAAATCTAATCTGTTAAATGTATATATAATATTTCCCGAATTACTAATTCAATCAAATTTGCACCAAACGAGTTCATTTTTTATAATCTCTGACCGTGTGAAAATTGCTGAAATCAGATTGTAACCCGGATCTTCGATCTTTCTGCCTTATAATGGATAAAAAAAAAACAAATAAGGACAATTTTGGTTGTAAGGTAAAGACGTTGTGTGCAAAGTTTTATCCCGTTATATATTATTCAGATGAAATTTAAAATTGTATTATACGGCAAGTATGCACGGTTGGAGTCCGATTTCGACAATTTTTGATCTGTTATGTAGCATCAAATTTCGTTGATATTGCCTGGGTGGGTCCCAAGTTATGTGATTTCACCTTAAAAAATGGTCGGTACCACTACCTAAAAGCCATGTGTAAAATTTTATGTCGTTGGTGTATTAAGAATGCGGGTTTTTTAATTCTTAGCCCACTGGTTTCTCTTGTCACTACGATCTTCTATGCCAAATAACAGTTTTATTGATTAATTGTTTAGTTATGATACGATCTGACGGATGGAGCTACAGATAGAGAGACATTCGGATTTCAACTCGTCTAAGCATCCTGAAAATTTATAGATACATATATACTAGAGGATCCGGCCACGCGTTGCTGTGGTATACATTTTATACCATTATTCATATGTATAATAAACCATTCAATACAGGAAATAATGTATTTACGGATAAAGGCGAAACGTTTTTATCGGTATAAGAGTACAATGGATTTTACTTGAGATTTAATTTTGAAAATGTTCACACAAATAAATTTCATCGGAAAAAATAATGAATTTAACGCTGCTTTCTCAGTGTCTGGTTACCAGACTTTCTGTCCAGTTAATAGAGTTGTCTGCGTAATAGATTTTACTTAAAAAACATCAACCATGCACATTGGTTTACGGAGATGTCCGCTTAATAAGGCGTCCATTTAATAGAGCTTTCACTATATTCTTTATTTATGAAGTGTTTTTACTATCATATCTTCTAAGTTGGTTCGAACTCGATACAGTGTGCCAACAACGTGACATGTACTTTTTATATATAAAAATAGATAACGGTATATCAATCTCGATTAGTTTATGGTGATACAAACAACCGTAACATTCTTTTGTCCCCGTACAACTGATATTTGAGATTTTCAAACTTCAGCCTGACTTTACTACACATGTATGTATGATGTAATTTATATACATATTAATAAAATTGTTTGAAAATAAGCCCTTGCATTTCTCAGCCTATAATACTTGTATATCCTTTATAATGGTTTCCTTTTTTCCATCTGAATGTACTATTTTATTGAAAATAATTGAACACGCTCTGTTCAAAGTTACGTAGATGAACTGGGATGGTCTAGACCTTCTATTCCTAAAATAATGAATTCTATCCCTTGACGGGATAGCTCATTATATTAAATTTATCTGATTGAGTTTTTTTTTACTTGTTTAACATTCGAGTATTATATTAATATAATTTTCTTTGACGAGAATTGAAACATAATCATAAAACTAGGTATTTTTGAAATAAGAGTAAAATTTAATGAGTTACCAAACTTGAATGTAGCTCTCGAACAGTGAGTGGTGAGCACTTGTGCTGAAGGTACTACTTCCTAGGCTTTAATTATTGCAATTGGGAAGGTACAGCACTTAGTTATTTATGTTTAATTTTTCTTATCCAAAAAAAAAAGGATAAAAAGTAATTATTTAAAGGATCATTCAAGAATCGTGTCACAAAAAATGTTAACTGAAACTTGAAGACATTAAAATGATTGAGACTAAAAACACGATGTTGCAATTAAGTACAAAAATTCATATTCGGTTTTTATCAGATTGCTTTATTATATCACGTATCATTATAGTAACCATCATTATTAAGGCATCAAACTCGCAGATATTCCACTACTTGAATTGACAGATGGAATATTCTGCGCACTCGTTGACAATGTGACATACATTATAGTAATAAATACGTATATGCGCCGAAAAACAATAAAACAAAAACGAAAAAATGACAAAACGTTCAAAGACAACAACAGCAACCACAAAGCGGTACAATTAGTTCACATGCGTGCGTGAACACCATCGAATCGAATTGTTGCGTCACGTCTCCGCTGTTGCTTCCACATGCGCATAAGAAGCAGACATGACTCCTGCCCGCCACGGTGACAATTCTTTTGTCCTATCAACCGGCAATCGTGCAGCTTCGCATCTTAACAAAGCGCGTCTAATCGCATTTAGAAGGCAACTCATGTCCGACTGTGTCCCTGAAACTGGGCGTTCTTTTGTTGGACCTTGCTCTTCACAGCGCTTATTGGCCTCACGTTCTCAACAGGGTTTCTTGCTTCGAACAAGATGCGATGTGTCGCCAAAAATCATCAACGCTGACAGCGAAAATTGGGAAGTTGATGGCTAGCCTTTGTGTTGGCTTTTGTACTGATTTTTGTTGTTATATGAAACAGCAACAGTTGGTGTCTCTAAGGGTAATTAATATTTGTCACCTTTTCAATAAAACATAATACTCTCAAAGGACTTAAATGCTATGTAGAAACAAATATATTTGTCATAGATGGGAATTTCTATATTTAGTTAGATATTTATCTTTATATATATATTGTAGCTTTATAACAGAAATATTGCTACAGACCGACACACGCCCACTCCCTTAATTTGCGACCTTTATTGATACTTAGACCGAAATATGTACATACATATATTCGAAGGTATCCCATAAATACTGGTGACCATACTTCCATATTATTATTTGGGTAAAGTGTTTATTAATTATGCGGTTATTGCTTTTGTTGTGTATTATTAATTGCTTGCCCAGTTTCCTGGTGTAATTAATATTGAAATGTGATCTCGTATGTGGGTAATGATGATGAATGACCCAAATCTCTATCAAAACTGACACTCAGGTATTAGCATGCCACATGCGACAACAATTATATAAATATTATGTATAAATACATGACTTCAATGAGTATATCAATATACTTATATATATGTACATGAAAGAGGCTAACGGTTTGGTTCATTGTTTTCGAATTGTTATGAAAGAATTAAATGTACTACATACAACGTTAACTTCGGCTGCACCGAAGTTAATATACCCTTCACCGGTGCATTTCTTTTAGTAACTATGTGTTCAGTTTGTATGGAAGCTATAAGCTATAGTAAGCCGATCTGAACAATTTTTTCGGAAATATTACCTTAGCAGTAATCCATGTAAAATTTCATGAAGATACCACGTAAAATGCGAAAGTTTCCCATACAAGCCCCCGATTCCGATCGTTCGGTTTGTATGGCAGCTATATGCTTTAGTGAGCTGATTTGAACAATTTCTTCCGACATTACATTATTTATATGAACAATAACTCGTACCAAACTTCGTGAAGATATATTGTCAAATGTGGAAATTTCCCATGCAAGCATTTGATTCCGATCATTCAGTTTCTATGGCAGATATATGCTATAGTTAACCGATCTGAACAATTTCCTCGGACATTACAGTGTTGCTTTCGAAAATAATCGATACCAAATTTCGTGAAGATACATTGCCAAATGTGAAAGTTTTACATACAAGAAGTTGATTCCGATTGTTCAGTTTGTCTGGCAGTTATGTATATGGTATAGTCGTCTGATATCGGCAGCTCCGACAAATGAAAAGCTTCTTGAAGAGAAAATGATGTTTGCAAAATTTCAAAACGATATCTTAAAAACTGAGGGACTAGTTCGTATATATATAGACAGACGGGCGGACAGATGGACATGGCTAAAGCGACTCAGCTCAATATACTGATTATTTATATATATTTATTTTATAGGGTCTCTGACGCTTCCTTCTGAGTGTTACAAATTTCGTGACAAACTTAATATACCCTCTTCAGGGTATAAAAATATACAGTCGATCTGAGGTCGAGAGGAAAGGCCAAGAAGAGGAAAAAATATTGTGTACATGATAAACCCAAAAAACACGTAGTAAAAGAAAATTATTAATTAAAGTGTAAAAATTACTTTTAGTTAATACTAATAATTATTCTAACCAATTTGATATTGATTACACTAATTTCTCAAATCGGCGGCGGCCCACGGATTGCCGGCCGAGCCATTCACACACGGCGGCAAAAAAGTGATCACCTTTTTTATGAAATATGGTCGGACGAAAGCATGCCCAACGATAGGAATTTAACACACAATATGGTCAACTACCGTAGGATAAGCCTCCTCAACATCGGTTATAAGGTTCTATCGAGCGTATTGTGTGAAAAATTAAAGCCCATCGTCAACAAACTGGTTGGACCTTATCAGTGTGGCTTTAAACCTGGCAAATCAACAACCGACCAGATATTCACCATGCGCCAAATCTTGGAAAATACCCGTGAAAGTAGAATCTTCGCCGATTTCAAAGGTGCTTTCGACAATACGAAAAGGAGCTGCCTCTATGGCGCGATATCTGAATTTTGTATCCCCGCAAAAGTAATACGGCTGTGTAAATTGACGTTGAGCAACCAAGAGCTTCATCAGGGTCGGGAAGGACCTCTGCGAGCCATTCAATACCAAACGAGGTTTCAGTGAAAGCGACCCCTTATCGTGCGACTTCTTCAACTTGCTTCTGGTAAATATAATTCGAGCTGCAGAACTAAATAGAGAAGGTACCATCTTCTATAAGAAGAAGGCGTATGCCGATGACATTGATATCAGCGGCCTCAACACCCGCGCCGTTAGTCCTGCCATTTCCGGAATGGATAAGGCAGCGAAGCAAATGGGTCTGGCAGTGAACGAGGGCCAGACAAAATATCTCCTGACATTAAACAATCAGTGGTCGCACTCGCGACGTGGCTCTCACGTTACTGTTGACTGTCATAACTTTGAAGTCGTAGATAATTTCGTCTATCATGGATCCAGCGTAAACACCACCAATAATGTCAGCCTGGAAATCCAACGCAGGATAACTCTTGCCAACAGGTGCTACTTCGGACTGAGTAGGCTACTAAGAAGTAAAGTCCTCTTTCGACGAACAAAAACCAAACTCTATGAGTCACTCATAATTCCCGTCCTGCTATATGGTGCAGAGGCTTGGACGATAACGATAACAACAAGTGATGAGTCGACGTTGAGAGTTTTCGAGAGAAAAGTTCTGCGAAAGATTTATGGTCCTTTGCGCTTTGACCACAGCGAATATCGCATTCAATGGAACAATGAGCTGTACGAGATATACAACGCCATTGACATAGCTTAGCGAATTAAAATGCAGCGGCTACGCTGGCTGGGTTGTGTCGTCAGCTTTCGATAAGTTCAAACTTCTTATTATTTTCTTAATTATCTTTATAAGGGCAGAGTGGAGGTTTCTGGACAAAGTGATGTCAGATATTATCTTCTTTGTTATCTGTTGACCAAAATATAAAATAGGATACCATAAAAGTAGAATCAGACTTTAATAATGCAAAATAATCGATTCTAAGTAATATCGTTTTCAAAGGTTTGATCTCCAAGTTCTATTTACGAAAACAGTAAGCACCCTATATAACATACTTCGCCTAGTCGTCATCATCGAAATAAACACTTTACTAGCATAAGGGCATGTACGTTAAGTACATATATAAATTCCATTTATTATATAGTTATACGAGTACACTATATACACGTGCCACTCATTGGTTTTTCAGCTGAAGTGAGGCATAAGCATATGCATCTAGATAAGGTAATTAATTAGTGGCAACTTGTACCGCAGAGTTGCTTCACTGAGCAATTGTGATTATAGTCACTAGTATGATATTCAATAGCTGCATTGATGAGAAGTGGTGGTCGGCCAATAACTTCATGCCTAAGTATGGTCAAGCAATTCCAAAAATTCAAACTTCCACTCTAATTTTATTACCCTTTCACAAAATTATTGCAACTCATCACCGTGTTTTGAAGCCACATTGAATCTCCCATTACAATTGAGGAATTTGATTTTACTATCAGCAAAATGTCCGGAAAAACACGTGGATCAGACAAAATTTCTTACCCCCTATTAAAAAACCTCCCACACTCCTTAAAAGTCAGATTGATAATTTTATACAATAACATATTAGAACAAGGCATACTGCCGCAGGAGTGGAAAAAATCTGTTATTATCTCTCTCCCCAAACCTAACAAATCAAATACCTTAATTACTGACTTCAGATCAATTTCTTTGATTTGTTTTATGCCAAATGTTCTGGAAAAAATCATTTCAAAGAGGATAATGTGCTATGTCAAACAAAAGAAAGCTTACTCCATAGATTAAACATTATTAAGTTTCATTAAGTTTCATCAAAAAATTTCATCAAAACACTGCCACATACACATCTCTACTCTTGTAAATATCACAAAAGCACTGATGTTGTTAAAAATAGATTTTGGAATCGCAATTTACGGACATTGTGCAAAAACGCACCTCACCCTCATGCAAACCCCATACCACATAGCGGCAAGGAGAAGCATTCGCGCATTCCCCACTTCACCAACCAAAGTAGTACTAACTGAAGCAGGTCTCCCAAACATTCATCATAGCACAAAATTCAACACAATGATGCTCATACCAAAGTTCATGCAGTGTATAAACTCGATCTTGTTTAATCTACTGAAAACAAATCCTAAAACTAAGAAGCCATCTACTATCATAAAATGCTTGAATATTATCAATCAGTTTCACATGACTTCGATACCGCAACTCCTAAAAGTGAATACTCACCCGCATTGGCTATCGCTAAAATCGTCCAGAAGTACGCTATTCGAACTTCAAAAAACAGCCACCAATGCAGAACAATATATCTAGCTTTTCAATGACGCAGTAGTAAAGTACAAACCGGAGTGGAAATTATTATACACCGATGGATCCAAATCAGGCATCCACACTTCGTGTCACCAAGGTGTCACCATAACCGTCAAAATTTTACCAACGTACTGCTCGTACTAATATATCATATGTACGGATAGCAAATCGACAATTACCGCTATTTTGAATGAGGCAAACTCAGTGCTGATCAACAATATAAAAGCAATTTTGTATCAACACAAAAATAGAATTAAGATCATGTGGATCCCTGGACATACTCGTATTAGAGGAAACCCACTTGTATCCATAGAGACCGTGCAAAAAAGGCTGGAAAAGAACCACTACTTTCATTCGATCACTGTACGCTGAAAGACATTCGCAACATGGTAAAAAAAAGTTGTCCACGAGTCAGCATCGAAAGATTGGTAAAATTTCTAACACCATTGCAAGGAACATAATATCTCTGGTAAAAGCCTAACTACCCAACTGATTGCTCCTGCGAAGATATAAAAACGTTTGTTCGCCCTTTGAATAGGCCACACTTTTAAAAATCACTACCATCTTTGAAACAAAACGGCTAAACCAAGCTGTTCATATTGTAATCAGCCAAATATTAATATGTATATAAAGTGTGATTTTCCTGCTGGCTTTGGTATCTGCCTTCACTGCCTGCAGTTTACTCCGATTTCAACCGATTGTAGTGCGGAGCGAAATATAGGAAGTATTTTTCATCCATTCCCAAATTGCTCAAGCTCATAATCGCTGTAGTTTTTGGTCGATTGCGGAAACCACTTTGAACAAAGCTTTTTCGTAAGCTTTCGGACTTCAATATTCCGCTGTCGCCCTCTCATGAGATGAGGTATAATCATATCAGCGCTTCCTCCTCGCATGTCCCGATTTTGACAGATAAATGCAAAAACACCCCGGATCGCCTACTTTTAGACATCTATATGATATAGCGAAAGAACAAATAAAACATCGAATCAGATTTGCGATAGATGCAGACCTTTTTGCAGGTAGCTGATATCCAACTAAACTCCTGCAGCATGGCTTAACAAAGGATTGTGCACAACAGTCTACGTGTGAGCCCTAGCAATTCTGAAGGATCACCCCTTCACTGTATTTCTTAAAAATTAATAAATCGATTTAATTTTATATATATCATATACAGTATACATATATTATATATATATGTATATACTATTGACGCCACAAGTTCCATTTATTAGTTTTGTTTGCCGTTTCCGCTATCCGTATGCGCCTAATTCTGAGGGAAAGCATTGACGTGTCTAATTATTTTCTACTTGAAACTTTCGTTCACTCACACATTACTTTTGTATTGTTTTCCAATTATGTTGGCTAACTTCTGCAACACATGTTTATGTATTAGTGTATGCGTGAGGGAAACGAGAGGTGTGTTTTGGCACAAATAGGTCGCTCAACTTAGCCCAACATATTGTTTCCTTTATTTATTTTTTCCCCTAACCTAAGCACAAAGTCGCTCAGCCACATTTCGAGGCACTTCTGGAAGTTGTCAAACTTTTTATTCAAGTTGGTGTAAACGTGTTGCGGTACTAAATGTTTTGTTGAAACACGCTGCCTCGAAATTACTGAATATATTCATAAGTAGTTTTCCTCCTGAAGTCCCTGTTGTACTTAAGTGAGGTATTTGTTTATAGGCAAGAGTGTAAACCAATTAAACAAATAGAAAACTTTATTCACCGGTGGCTGCATTGAGTGGTTATTTAATTTAGGGAATTATTGATAAGTAGCGTAGCCATAACCAAAGCAATTAATAATTACGGAGACATAAGAGTTCTTAAGTGTTTCCGTTTCTAATAAATTAATCGTTATTTTATCTTCTGCTCGCTTTTGTGATACGTTCTTGATATCTCAGTTAGTAGGTATATAAGAGAAATGAGAGCAAGCCAGCTTAATCACTAACTAAACGTTACCAAGAGGTTGCCAACCACAAGTTTTAAAATACATATAGTGCACTAGGCAAAGAACGGAATCGATTTGATCAAGTTTTAAGACTGGGTCGTAATATTACAAAGATAAGAGTTCCTCTGAATTATCATTCACATATTTTTGGTATAAGGTATATGTATCATAAGCATTACTATTATAATTTTCATATTGAGCGGACTTGAAAAGTAATAGTTCGATCTCGRCAAATTTTTGCAAATGCTTACCATAAATGAGCATAATATTTCTGAGAAAGATTTGCTTCGATTTATTCCTATATCTTGATTGACGCTTGATTAATTTAATGTTAAATTAAATAATCCGTTGACTTTAAATGGGAAGTAGGCGGGTAGTTTTATGCGATTACGACCATAATGTAACATAAAATATTAAGCTAATCTTATGGCTTTTGATTGAAATTAGTAGAATCCTCGGACTGGAACAGTGCTATACACGGGATTTGGGTCAAATTGCTGAAATGTATGATTTTGGATTGATTGGGCGGTTAACATTAATATAGTGAAAGAAATATTCATTTTTCAACCCAATCAATTTTTTGGCGTGACAGTGATCCGATTTCGCCATTCTGTAAGACCAACCATCCCTGGGAACACATGTAAAAGGTCCTATAAAGACAGACAGAGAGACAGATCTCCGGAGATAAATGCGTCTCGTCATTCTGGTCATTTTGATAAAAGTAAATCCATGTAGAGATACTTTTTTAATAGCCTTTATTTTGACAGATCGCATTATTTTTGTTCAATATTGTTTATTATTTCAACGTGAAAAGACTTACGCCTAAACAATGTTTACAGCACGCAGTGAAGAAAATACAGCAGCCGTAGCTGAGAGTGTACACGAAGGTCGTGGTAAGTTGATTCGGTGCCGTTCGCAGCAACTTGAACTGACGTATGGAATGACCTAGCTCGTCTTACGTCGAGATCTATAATTTTAATCGGACAAAATACAGCTTGTTCAATCACGCAACCTTCCCAAGTGAAATCGCTTCGCTAAATGAGCTCTTGAAAAGTTCCAAGAAGATCCGACGTTTTCAAGACAAATTTTGTTCACCGATGAGGCCATTTCTGACTCAATGGGTATATAAACAAGCTAACTGACGCATTTCAGACGAACAACAACCTGAAGAAATTGAAGGGCTGCCTTTTCAACAACAAAAAACAACAGTTGGTTGTAGGCCTTTGGTCATCGATACATATTTCTTCAAAAATGATGCCGGTGAGAACGCAAAGTCAATGGTGACTCTTGATCTCGGTGACATTTGGTTTCAACGAAACGCCGCCAATTTCACACATCTTATCAATGAATGAATTCATTGAGAGAACACTTCAGTGAGCCGATAATTTCACGTTTTGGGTCGATCTATTGGTCGTGTGATGGCACATTTTTCATGTAACGATAGGTAAAGTCAACGTGGAAAGTAAAGTCTATGCGGATATCCCGCTTCGATTCAATTATAGGAGCAAAAAATTACGCATGTCATTCGCCAGTTACCAGTCGAAAATGCAACTCAACGAATGGAGCATCTCAAACGTTGCCAGAGCCAGCACTTGAAAAAGATGGGCTATATAAACATTACTTCTTCTCTACTGGCGTGGAAACCGCTTATTAGAGATTCCAAGCAAAGCCAGGTCTCTCTCCACTTGATCCTTCCAATGGAGTGGAGGTCTTCCTCTTCCTCTCGAATCCTTTCAGAGCTGGAGTATTTTCGTCCATTCGAGCAACATAACCTAGCCAGTGTAATAATCGAATGCGATATTCGCCGTGATCAACGCGCAAAAGATTTATGGTCCATTTTTCGCAGAACTTTTGACTTGAAAACTTGCAACGTCGACTCATCAGTTGTTGTTATCGTACAAGGCTCTGCGCCAAATAGAAGGACGGGAATTATGAGTGACTTATAGCGTTAGGTTTTTGTTCGTCGAGAGAGGACTTTACTTCTTAGTTGCCTACCCAGTCCGTAGTAGCACCTGTTGGCAAGAGTTATCCTGCGCTGGATTTCCAGGCTGACATTGTTGGTGGTGTTTACGCTGGTTCCAAGATAGATGAAATTATCTAMGACTTCAAAGTTATGACTGTCAACATTGACGTGAGAGCCAAGTGCGATGATTGTTTGTTTGATGAGATTAGATATATCTTCTAGCCTTCGTTCACTGTCAGACCGATTAGCTTTGCTTCCCTATCCAGCCTGAAGAAAGCAAAACTATCGTCGCGGGTGTTGAGGCCCATGATATCAATATCATCGGCATACGCCAGCAGCTGTACACTCTTTTCAAAGATTGTATCTGCTCGATTAAGTTCTGCAGTTTGAATTAGTTTCTCGAGCAGCAGATCGAAGAAGTCGCCTTGTCTGAAACCTCGTTTGATATCGTACGGCTCTGAGAACTCCTTCCGGATCCGGACGGAGCTTTTCGTGTTGCTCAACGTAAGTTTACACAGACGTATTACTTTTGCGGGGATACCAAATTCAGACGTCGCGGCATAAAGGAAGCTCCTTTTCGTGCTGTCGAAGGCAGCTTTGAAATCAACGAAGATGTGGTGTGTGCCGATTCTCCTTTCAAGGGTCAAAGACCGAAAGTCGTGAGCTGCTTGAGCCATTTCCAAAGAATTGTTTCTGGCCTCTCCCAAGTGAATGGCGATCAGAGAACTATCTTCACCTGCGTGAACTTATACTCATGGCTTCATCCTCCTATACATATATATACATACATATTCGGATAATACTAGACATTACAAGCACCGTGTAGTTGAGTAAAATTATCGCGCACAGAGCACATGTTGCGAGGGTACAATAGTTATACAGTTTAGTAGTGACCAAATTTCTAAAAGATGTCTACACTGCCACTCTAAGAGTACAAATATATTTTCAGAGCAAAATAATTAACAATTTTAGAAGATTTTTGTACAGTTAAGCAATGTAAATATTGTGCGAAACACACATTTTACGTATTTTAGTTTGGACACAAATTTTTATAGAACGCCAAGGACCAAGTTGTGACTCATGTTTGACTAACTGTAAAACAATAACTCTTGTAATAAGCTCCTTTTGCTATTTATGGTGGTACACACTTCAAAGGCAAGCAAATTATTCATAACTGGAAATCGAATACACGCCTCTGTGCGTCTGCGTGTGACTTTACCCAATTACGGTCGTTGGCTAACAACCACAAGTGACCTAATTATCGTGAATTAGAAAACAAACCGAGCACTTTAACCTTGACCTGGGTCACCAACTTCATTTATCAGTTTCGGCTATACCGTAAATTACAAGGCATGAGAGAGATGAAAAGAAAAGTTTGTAGAAAGGTCGTAATCTGCAAATTCAATCACAAGAACTTTTCGGGCAACCCACCGCATTTTAAAGTACATACAAAGGAACCACAAACTTACAGCTCTGCGGTCCGTTAGCAAAGAAGGTTCAACCAATATCGTGAGAATTCGTCGATGTGAGTGTGTGTTTTGTTGTGAAAGTTGAACTTCGTATTAAGTACTAATAAAAAATTCCCGTCATTTACACGTGCCACAAAGGTTGGCAAGTGACAAAACCACGAAGTTTGCGGCGCCCCGCCAGGCAATAAAGGTGGATTTTTACGTCTACACAATACACTAGAAATACAAATATTATACAAACAAATATTATACGTGTATTGTGTATTGCACACAGGTACATAACTATGTAAGTTCATAGGATATTAGTGTAGGCTTCTAGCCCGTCGCTTCACTAGAATTAGTCGCCGGAGTGCAGGTTTCCGTTGATTTTTACCTTGCCTCTTCGCCGCGCACATTTTAGATGGAACTCATAAATTATTTATTGTCACGCGCTTTTCGCCAATCTGTGTTTGCATTCATATTTTATGCATCGTGAATTGTCTGGCTTACTTACCCAAATGCAAAACTACCTGCGCACTTAAATATTATTTGTATATATGTATGTACATGCATATATGCTAATGCCTGAAAATTAAAATGGAATTATTTTCCTAGCAAAATGAAGTGTACAAAATAGCTGAATATAAAGCAAAATTTTTAAATAAACAAGTGACGAGAGTACACCTGTTGTGTGAGAGAATTTTATTAAAAGCTTTTAATTTAATAGGATTTTTTGAATAAATAAAGAGAATTAAAAGAGCGCGTCTCTAGAAAACGAATATCAAATGTTTTGACTGGAAGTATGCAACTAGTTTTTTACGATGACTATGTACAAGACACCTCCATAATGTTTTAGAATGAAAGGCATGCCAATTAGACCACAATTTCTAAATAAACTGTCTTTTGAATATTGGATTCGTAAAACTTCTATACACATATGTACATCAATCAGATATTGGAATTGGAGATCATTGCATAAAGTGAATGAATGACCAATGAAGTAAGAAATTTTGAGACCAAATTATACTACCCAAGCTTATAAATATTATTTAATCGAACTTTATTACTACATTGACACAGCTTAATAGTGCTTGTTACCCAATCTCTGATGTTTTAAACCATTTCTTCTACAAAAAGATATATAAAAGCAGCAAAATGGATACAGTAGTTGACAATAACAATTAGAAGGTTAAGTTCGAAGATGGGCAAAATCGGCCCACTGCCATGCCCAAAAAATGGCGAAAACGGAAAACCTATAAAGTGTCATAACTAAGCCATAAATGAAGATATTAAAATTAAATTTGCCACAAAGGATTAGGGAGGGGCATATTTGGGCGTAATTTTTTTGAAAAAGTGGGAGTGGCCCCGCCCCCTACTAAGTTTTTTGTACATATCTCAAAAACTACTATAGCTATGTCAACCAAATAGAGTCGGTTCTTTCAGGCATTTCCATGCACCCAGCTGCACCTAGCACTTTTTTTTAAATTTAAAATGGGCGTGGCGTCGCCCACTTATGAACCAAAAACCATATCTCAGGAAGTACTCGACCGATTTCAATGAAATTCGGTATATAATACTTTCGTAACACCCTGATGATATGTACGAAATGTGGGTGAAATCGGTTCACAACCACGCCTTTTTCCAATATAACGCTATTTTGAATTCCATCTGATGCCTTCGCTGTATAATATATACATACATTAGGAACAAATGCTAATAGCGGAATAAACCTTTACACAAATATGGTATTTGAGCTGAGGTATCCCTTGTGGAAAAATTGTCGTGATCGGACTATAAATTTTCAAGGTCCCTGATATCGAAAACGACTTACTCAGTGAATAACCTAATTTTTCACCGAAAATATCGGTAAATCTCTCAGATATTTTCATGTAATTCAGAGGGCATCATTTTATACTCTCGCAATAAAGTTGCTAATAACGGTATATATCGTCAGATATATGGTTACATATACCAAATTGATCAGGGTGACGAGTAGAGTTGAAATCCGGATGTCTGTCTATCCGTCCGTGCAAGCTGTAACTTGAGTAAAAATTGAGATATTTTGATGAAACTAGTCATGCGAGAGTATAAAATGATCGGTGACACCCGAACTTAGCCCTTCGTTACTTGTTGTTTCCATTTCTAACTTTATTTGCTTCACCTTAACTAACGATTTGCGACGATTTATTATGTTGCATGTAGATTCTAGTGACAAACAGACTTCTTGAAAAATATCTACAACTTCCGGTGCGATAGCTACATTTTCAGTGGTCGTTGAACTGGTTCCGGCGTCGAAATAGTCTGTGGTGGACGTCGAGTTGTTTTCAGAACACACATATAATGCATCCATCGTAGGGCTTTGATATTTTACATCTGAGACTTTTGTACCCAAAACAAATGTATTGGATTGAAACTCTTCAGAGCCAAATACGTCTTCCAAATCGTAGAAAAAAAGATAGGTTCTCAAAATTATAGCTAAAAATTGTATAGCATTGGCAAAAGTGCATTGCCTTTAATCTCACTAAAAACAATACCAACCCCAGATTTTGTGTCTCTAAAATTTTTTTTTAATACACCTGCGCTGTCGGCTTTTCAATCGGACGATTATCTCGCATGTATGTTATTAATTTCTATCGCTCCCCATTGCTCCATTTCCTGTACAGTGTTTTGCTTGCACAATTTGGTTTGGTCTAAAGAAATATGCATTATATTTGGCATTATTTTATTTTCATTTACACTAGATTACGTATTTTAATTTTACTTCCATCGGATTCCATATTTTTCAAATGTAAATAAAGTCAGCTGATCAAAGATGCCAGTTTGCCACAATTAATAAAAAAGCTCAACAGAGTGGGAATAGTGGTGAATTATATTCCCGTAAAACAAAAACAAAATAGATACCACATCGGTAAATATGGGAATATTGCCACCTGGGAAATTTAATACGCTAGATAACATTTAGTTAGGAAGAGCAAAAATATTACAAGACATTTGCCTAAGATTGTGATTTTCCATATGTATTTTTTTATTTCTAATGTTGTCACTAGTAACACATATTATATACCGTTTTGGAATAAAAATTACAAAGTCATTAGCACTTGTCTACCTTTTTCTCTTTATTGGCGTAGACACCCTTAAACTATATCAATCTGGGTGTTAATCAGATTTCAAGATAGACGACATTATACTTAAACGACTTCAAAGTTATGACTATCAGCAGTGACGGGAGCCAAGTCGCTAGTTCGATGACTCTTCGTTTGATGACAGCAGATATTTCATCTTGCCCTCGTTCATTACCAGATCCATTTGCTTCGCTATTTTATCCAGTCTGGAGAAATCAGAACTAACGCCGCGATTGTTGAGGCCGACGAGGCCAAGATTTGACGCATGGTGAATATCTGGTTGGTTGTTGATTTGCCAGGATCTAAAGCTACACTTATAAGGTCCAATCAGTTTGTTGACGGTGGGCTTTAATCTATCACACAATACGCTCGATAGAACCTTATACACGATGTTGAGGAGGCTTATCGTATTGTAGTTGGCGCAGATAGTGGCGTTTCCCTTTTTGTGGATTGGGCAGAGAATGCTTAAATTCCAATCGTTGAGTATGCTTTCGTCCGACCACATTATAGAGAGAAGTTAATACATTACCCTTATCAGTTGCTACAGGAACTTCTTCATGGTTGGGCAATGGAATGTCCACTCGACAGTCATCGACTGGTAAGTCGGGTTCACCATCTCCTGATGTTATGCTTTACACTACATTGAAATCTTCTATTAGTCCTCTCTTCTTGTCGCAGAATTTACGAACCTTACACCTGTCGGCCACGACTTCTTATTCAGGCATTTGGGTCTCCCTCTTTATGTCTGCAAATGCATCCTGCTTCCCTCGTCAACTCTTGCTATCTATCCCATCCCGCACATGTTGTGGTGGATCGTAACGTTGCGAGATAGGCAGCCTGTGTTCTCTCCGCTCCGCTGTCCGTTGTGATTGCAGCTTCTCGACGAATCTTGGCTGCAACAAGATAATGGTCCGAGTCAATACTAGGAGCTCGGAGCGCACGCACATTTAAAACACTGGAGACGTGTCTCCCGTCTATCACAACATGATCGATCTGGTTGGTGGTTTTTCGATGCGGAGACAGCGAGGTAGCTTGATGAATCTTCTTRTGCTGGAATCTAGTACTACAGATACTACAGGGTTTACAAATAATCATAGATATTTTGTGCATATGTATACCTACGTAAGCATTTGAATACCACAACTAATACGCATCTTCTTTTAATTTTTCCACTCACTTTTCTGCAATATAAACTTAATATCGAGCATAATTCATTTTCGTTCTCCATTTAGTATTTAGTATTTAAATAAGAAACTATTTAAGAAACTATTTAATTTTCAGAATTTTTACCAAGAAAACTTTCCAATGCATATCAGTGATTATTTTTGTTTCGCTCGGTATTTTTCTTCGAAATGAAGTCATTTTCGTGAGCGAAAGAGCAGAAAAAAGTTGTTTTTATATTGGCGTGTGTTTCGCTTCACCTACGCACCGCAAATAAAAGAGTGAAACTTGAACTTCTACCGAAAACTGAAATGTTAAAGCAAATAATTAAATGCATGAGCTGGCGCACTACTATTTATGCGCTATTCACACCGCCAACCACATATTTCAGGCCATTATTCAACAGACACCAAGCATGCGAGCGGCGCCAGTACCCGCAACAGCCAGCGCGACCTCATCAGGCCGCACGCATACTTAAGCAAAGTTTTTGTGCCATAGTTGGCGCTTGGGCTGGTGTTGGTGGCAGCAGTAGCCACCATTGTTGACGCTCCCTCGCCGCTGGTATTGCATGGTGCTGCTGCCGCGCGCACACTAATGCCTTGGAAGCACACACACACACACAATCCCGTGTATGAACGAACGTGTGTGTATGTATGTGTGCAAATAAGCACATGCATTGGAGAGCGGTTGGTTGGCGGTCGGTTGAGTCAACTTTCATTTAAATGAGTTGCCACTTAACTTTTAATTAAAAAATCTGCATGCCTCACTTTTATTTATTTTAGCAAAGCAAAATCAACTACTGTATAAACTTTCGTCTCTCACTGTTGCCAGCGTTTACTACGATTAGCGCCCTTGTAGGGAAAGTCACCAGATAAAATCTAGATGTAGACTCACGACTACATGTGGTTTAACTACCTCTAAAATACTAGGCTGCTATATAAACTTATAAAATCTGTTGCAGTTCTCATGAGTTGTTTGGAAGCGAAATGCAAAGTCTAGGCTTAACATTTACCACGGGGTCTCACTTTCATATGCCTTCATACCAACACCTGCATAAATGCAGCCATGTGTATCAAGTTCGCTGCGAGTATGCACAAGGTATATAAGGTAAGGTAAGGCAATATATAATTGCTGTTATTATTACATTTTCTTTTTCCAATTGCAATACTTTTATTAATTTAACCTAAATAACTGCAAATTGAGACTGAAAACTTATTCCGCTCAAAAGAGCTTTTAATTTTTATCTCTTTTTCGAAGTAGCAGAAAATCGCAGTTATTTAATATCAAATATATAATAAATACATAAATTTTTAAATTAATCCTCAATAAGTACTAAGCATGCTATATATATTTTTGCTTTATTTTTATTATATATAAAGAAATTATTTTAAAAGTTTAATATACGAGCACGTCTGCTTCTATTGATATAATTTTTTAAGATGAAAATCTCTTCCTAAGTGTTGGATAACCAACCAAAACTGAGCTGGTACTCAACGCAACCGTAATTAACGGTTTTTGAGTTTCTACGATAAATTTAACCTTTAAATATTTTGCTAAAACTATGAAAACTTTAATGAGTTTGTTTTCTCAAATGCCACGAGTTTCTATAATCAACGTCTTCTTCCTCTTCTCCTTTTAAAAATGTGACTCCAGATTTGCTAAATACCTAGCGGTCATTTTGTATCAAAATATCAGTTTAAATTTGATTTCATACAAAAAACTTATTGTGTCTTAAAGTCTAAAATACAATTTAATTCTGTTCCCCTTATGCCCAGCTTAAAGTGTCAAAACTATACCCTTTATACAGCCCTAAACTCACCTAACCAGCGTTAGCAATTATTCATATAATTCATTCATCTCGGGGGTATGAGTAACTTTTTCAACATAAGACCACTTGAGATTGAGATCATTACGATTCTAAACTGTTAGCATTCCAAGATAAATCGTTATCAGCACTTATCAATTGTTTAAACACAGCAATCCAATTATAAAACCTTTCACCTAGCCAATTAAATGTTTGCAAAACCGAATTTGGTAACCGAATATCCAAGGTGACATTTGAAAACTTTTGCCAAATATGAACGCAAACACATTTAATGGCAAGAAGGGTATGTGCATGTAAAACACCTGTTAGTGGAGTGCACTAAACACAAGCAAACATATGCACATGTGTGTATATACATTACATGCTGACAGTGCCGGATTAGCCACGTAGCAAGAGTAGCAAATGCTACGGGCCCCGCGGATCCGGGGGCGCCGCGCTCCAACTGACCGAAATTATAAAAATATCAATTTAGATGGAGAGTAAAATACCCTTGCATGCTTTAAACGCGAAGAACTTAGGCTATGCTTCCATCTGAAAATCTAAAACTCGATTTCGTCACATTAAATCGTAAAAATAAGTAGGCATTTTACCAACTTCTCAACTTTAATGTTCTAACGTTTAATTATAAATATTATAATCGATATATTTAGACTTGTATCTATTCTATGTACATTTCTACCCTTCAAGCGTTTAGATTTTTATTATACTCTCGCAACAAAGTTGCTAAAGAGAGTATTATAGTTTTGTTCACATAAAGGTTGTTTGTAAGTCCTAAAACTAAAAGAGTCAGATATAGGGTTATATATACCAAAGTGATCAGGGTGACGAGTAGAGTTGAAATCCGGGTGTCTGTCTGTCCGTCCGTCCGTGCAAGCTGTAACTTGAGTAAAAATTGAGATATCATGATGAAACTTGGTACACGCATTTCTTGGCTCCATAAGAAGGTTAAGTTCGAAGATGAGCAAAATCGGCCCACAAAATGGCGAAAACCGAAAACCTATAAAGTGTCATAACTAAGCCATAAATAAAGATATTAAAGTGAAAATTGGCACAAAGGAGGGGAGGGCATATTTGGACTTAATATTTTTTGAAAAGTGGACGTGGCCCCGCCCCCTACTAAGTTTTTGTACATATCTCTGAAACAATTATAGCAACGTCAACCAAACTATAGAGTCGTTTCCTTCAGGCATTTCCATATACAGCTCAAAAATGGAAGAAATCGGATAATAACCACGCCCACCTCCCATACGAAGGTTATGTTGAAAATAACTAAAAGTGCGTTAACCGACTAACAAAAAACGTCAAAAACACTAAATTTTACGAAAGAAATGTCAGAAGGAAGCTGCATCCAGTCTTTTTTTTTTTAATGAAAATGGGCGTGGCGTCGCCCACTTATGGACCAAAAACGATATCTCAGGAAGTACTTTACCGATTTCAATGAAATTCGGTATATAATATTTTCTTCACACCCTGATGACATATACGAAATATGGGTGAAATCGGTTCACAACCACGCCTCTTCCAATATAACGCTATTTTGAATTCCATCTGATGCCTTCGCTGTATAATATATACGTACATTAGAAACCAATGCTGATAGCGGAATAAACCTATACACAAATATGGTATTTGAGCTAAGGTATCCCTTGTGGAAAAATTGTCGTGATCGGAGTATAACTTTTCAAGGTCCCTGATATTGAACACGAAGAACTCAGTACCTAACCTAACCTAACCTAATTTTTCACTAATTTCTTCTTCCAATTTTACATGTAGTTCAGTGGGCATCATTTTAATACTCTCGCAACAAAGCTGCTAATAACGGTGTATATCGTCAGATATATGGTTACATATACCAAATTGATCAGGGTGACGAGTAGAGTTGAAATCCAGATGTCTGTCCATCCGTCCGTGCAAGCTGTAACTCTAGTAAAAATTGAGATATTTTGATGAAACTTGTCATGCGAGGGTATAAAATGTTAGGTGACACCCGAACTTAGTCCTCATACTGCTGAACAACTCGCTCAAAGTTTGCTAGATTTCTGGAGTGAGAGTGGCATTAATATCAAAGATTGCCATGGGCAAAGCTATTATAACGCCAGCAACGCGAGTGGAAAATACATCAGCGTACAAGCCCGAATTAAGAAAATAAATAAGTATGCAAAATACATTCCCTGTCTTGCACATTCATTAAATTTGGTTGCTAAGTGCGCTGCATTTCAATGAAAACCTCCGCTTCTACCTATCGATGGGGTCGTCTTACGAACGCACTTATAGATTCTACTTCAAAAATTCCGATTTTGAAAGGTTATCGGACACTAGGTGGTCAGCCCGAGCTGAAGCTGCGGAGGCACTTTTATATTCTTTTATCACTATTAAGCAAAAATCGGAGTGCCTTAATAAAGCTTACGGACTACTTTCAACGATGAATAAGTTAGAAACGTGAATGATGATAATTACGTGGAATCCTACAATGCTTTCAAGCGGCTAGTGCTTCGCTGCAGTCGTCTGACCAAGACCTTAATAAAGGGATACGCCCTTTATGAATCATCATATGGCTTCGTCCAAGCAATGCGATCCATTTTTTCAGATATTGAGGCAAGAGTCAAAGACCTGACCTACTGTAAAGAATACCGGCAACAGACGACGAATCAGGCGAAATAAAAAGTACGACCATTTCAGCGGATCTACTACACTCGACGGCTTTGTTCAAAACAAAACACCTGGACAACGTTTCAAATTTGAAGTGTTTATTATCATTATTGACTTTAACTAAACATATGAAAGCATATCATAAAATTACTATTGTTTTCGAAGTATTCGGCAGCTAAAATCTCTTACAGCAGAAGAGATTTTGAAAAAATCCGCTAGTATGTTCAGTGCTTGAAGATGATTTGGAGAATGGCCTAGGCGGCGAATTAGTGTAGTTCGCACAGCTGCTGAAAACAGATGGGCTACTGTTACTGACAGCAAGCAAAAGGGGCCTCTGGAACAGCAATTATAAACTTTTATTAAATACTTCTTTAGAATCGTGTCCCAAACTGCAAAATTACTTTGCGAATTTACTTATCTCTCATGATCACCATATATCACTATAGCAGACCAAGGGCCCCTTGTCAGTATTTGCTACAGGCCCCGCGCTAGTTTAATCCAGCACTGAATGCTGATTTGCCTTAGTGTTTGCCTGGATAAAAATGCATGCATATTAATTACTTAATTTAGTCGTCGCTGCTGCCAACGCTCAAATACCGTCAATTTGGAATATAAATAAAATATTTGCATATTTTATGAGTGGGATTTGTTTAATGTTTTCATATGTATATTTGTGTGGACATGCCTGCACCATACTAAAGTATACCCAGGTATGCGTTGATATTGTGGTACTTGTGTGTTTTTGCGCTAGTGTGTAATAGAAAATTATCAAATATTCAAATTCGCTTTAATTCTGCATATCTTCGTATGTGTATGTGTGTTTTCATTAGTGGAATATTCATTCTTTCAGCTATTATTAATCTTCACACACGTGGAGCTCGCCCATATGAATATTGTATAATCGATTAATTGTATTTATATAAATATAACATGTCTCGCTGTTAAATGGTTTTGCAATCCAATAAAGTACTTTATATACTATATACATGTTTGGTGGCTGTACTTTAAACATATTAAATATAATATCATATATCGAACAATGAACTTATTTTGTGATATTTTAGTCAAATTCGCACTTTTAAAATTTTTGTTTTTCTACCTATCTGATCACCTGTCTGCTGCCTTAATTTACATAAGGCATTACCCTATTTATTAAAAAAAAAACAAATCACACATAAAATATTATTATTATCAAACAACTGCGTCATTGCTATTGAAGTTAATATTGGTTTCAAATTATCTATAATGTCATGCTACATCCTTCCCTCCTCAAGACGTTAGAACATTGTCCTTAACGATGAATCACCAACCCACTTTCCAACGCACAAATCGCTCACCCATATAGACTTTGTTATTAAATAAATAAACATGTATAGACTTTTATCCTGTTGAATATTTTAACGGGATAAAATCTACATATGTCTTACTAACTGTATTGTCGTGCCTATTGCCTGTGGAGAATCCATATTGCTTACATAGTTTTCATTTCTATGAAAATTTCGAAGAGGCAACATCCCCATATGCCGACGGAATTTTCGTTTTGGCAATATGAAATTTAGTAGAGCGAGTATTGAGACGACTGTGTTATATTATGAAAATAAAGTACATTTTCAACATAACATTCCCGAAAAATAATATTTAGTTTAATATTGTTAATTAACAGAAAAATTATACAAATTCGGTTGGTAATGAGCGTAGTCTTAAATTTAATAAACTTATACAAGCGGAAATCAAAATATAATTTATTATTTTAATTGGTATATAAAATGTATACCACAATTATTACACAGTAGTCCAAAAATTCAAGAGCTCAAAGCATGCGCTACATCAGGTCGAACCTACCTACCCTAAGCCTTTGCGCAAATCATTATGTTATGATAACAAATGCCAACATACAGATTTGGCAAGGGCAATAGCAATAGATTTGACAGTTAGTAAGACATGGATACAAACGACCATAAAGTAAACAATATGTCTTCGGAGGGCTATATGTTAATTACTATAACACTGTGGAATATTTTTGGGATTATTGTCTGGGGGGTGAGAAACTCAAAGTCAGTTCAAAAAAAAAAAAACCAATTTCCGAGAATGCTCTTAACATCCTTGCGACAGATACATCGTAGTTGTTAGAACGATGCTTCCCCAACAAGCCTTCTATTACTTCTTTGATTGCGTGACATGCATTCAATTCAGCGTCAATCAAAATATTGTTGAATGCGTCACTCTTAATCAGCTTTCGTATATGTATCTGGACCATTTAGTGCGCCTGATTGGAAAAAATTAATTTGTTAAGATGGAAAACCATGGGAATAAGGAAAACATTTAAAAGGTCATAAAAAAAAACTGACACATACGAATGCCAAACCCTTTGATGGTTATACTATACTGACCTAGTTCCATAACCCTGACTTGGAATTTCTCACTCCCCAGATTAGCTATTGTACTGTGTAATTAGTAATAGGTGATAATCTAGAACAGTGGAAAATTTTCTGTAACGAAGCAAATTGTAAAAGCATTTGCTGCAAGTTGCGCAACTCACCGCTGACTTCATAATTTCATAGCTGCTTGAATATCCATTTAATTATGACTGGGCTTCTTGAGTACAAAAAAAAAACAACTAACAACGGGGAACTTCTTATCTTCAATATTTTCTGATCATCGATATTTAAATATAATTAAGACTTCGGTATAATAGAATGCTAATTGCATTGCAAAGTCTTGCATCTCGAATATATGTATAAATAATTTGTGATTAACATATTCAGTTTCGGTCAGCATAGCCTTTGTCTTTTAATTCGCTGAACTATGTCAATGTCGTCGTATATCTCATACAGCTCATCGTTCCATAGAATGCGATATTCGCCATGGCCAAAGCCGAAAGGACCATAAATCTTTCGCAAAACGTATCTCTCGAAAACTCGTAACGTCGATGCACTAGAAAGCAGGGTGGGAATAATAAGTGAGTTATGTATAGAGTTTGATTTTTGTTCGTCAAAAGAGGACTACTATTTTAATTATAATATTACCTTAGAAGTTTCAATAGATTGTATAAAACCTTAAGGCGTTGCCTAAACTTTATAGTGCTAAAAAATGCGACATTATTTGATGAAATCATAGGTCATAGGCTCTATTAGCCGCATAAAGTTTGCTTCATATCCGAGATGTTCAATTTAGTTAAAAATTATGTAAACTGAGCAAAGAGACTAAATTTTATTATATCGCGTATATGAAGAAACAGTGCAACGGTAATCATTAAATTCGGGTTAAGGAATTTAGTCTACCAGACAAATTTCTACAACTACAAGGCCAATTCAACCTAATCATATCACATATATATATTGACCAAAACAAAAGGCTTAAAGTCAGCAGGAAAGTCGGATATCATTACATCTGATATGTTTCAGCTAGGTCAAGGGCATTATTCAATTATATTCGGAAATATGTTTCAACGAACTAAGCACACACTCTGACCGATATATATGACAGAAAATCTACTAAATCAAAGAGACTAATTATACTTGTATGTAGGTATATGGTAGCTGGAGAAATGCGTTAATTAATATTATAATTTTTCTGCACCTAACTTCAATATATATTTTATACATTAAAAGTTATCAAAAAAATATACTGGATAGTGGATTTATCGATATAAAGAGACTGCAAGTTGGAAATACCCACATACTACATATATTCCATAAATTTACCAAAAATTTCGGTGAAAAGTCGACTGCAGTTGCTGGGTTCAATATATTCGGTGCCTCAAGGCTTGAAATGTTTCTCAATTCTGTTGGATTTGAGCAATTTTTAGTCAAAATTAGTGCAAAATTTTATCCCGCTACACTAACTGGATTTTGATTTGTGCACTGGAAAGTGAAAGAATCAACTGGAATTTAGAATTGGGAAGGTTGTAGTCCGATTTTGCACATTTTCTCACTGTCAAGTAGGAATATAGGAAGCATGCCTAGACATAAATTTAGTCGAAATTAGTAGCTCAATACCAGAGATACGAGATTTTAACATCTCGAGGGTAAACTTTAATATCCCTGGCGTATTTAGTTATTGATTTATTGCTCTTTAAGTAATTTGGGGCCACGTCCCCTTCTTAGAACTATTTTGTACACAGTTGAACAAAACTATTATACTCTGTAACAACACGTAGCAAAGTCACGAGTGTTTTCAAAAACAAAAAACTGCGCGTGATCCATATGAACTCGAAGTCTGCTTTCATGAGTACTCGTACTTTAATCTTTCACAAATTATTTTGGAATTCTCAGTAATTATAATTCTCATGCATTATTGTATTTGTGGATGCACAGAACATTCCAAGGGATAATAATTGAGAAATTTTTTTTGTGACACATAGTGTAACGTCATTGATTCACCTGCTGTATCAAAAAGCTATAGGCTTATCAAACTTTGTTAGAGAAATTGACTTTTGTTGCTTTGCTACTGGAGTGACTAATATCAGATTATCTTTAAAACTTACTAATATTTTCGATTCCGTATGCTTAACGTCAAATATGAGGAAAAACTGAGAAAGAATTTTTTCATAAGATGTCAAAGAAATATTTAAAATTATAGTTCTGTAGGATTCGATTAAGCAAAGGATTAAAGAATATGCTATTCCAACAGAAGAACTGATTAGACGCGAAAGCGAAAATCTTCATATTCGATTAAAACAATTTTTTTCACATTTGCATAAGGCTCATTATAATCGACGACCACTGTACAAGTACGAAAATATTTCTGTTCAGTGAGTGCACTTAATATGCAACAAAGGTAAACGCGCGAGACTTCGACTAAACAAATATTTATTTAATTTATTTGCAATCGCTGTTATGGAAATTTAGATACACTCTCTGTATATCCGTATGTACGTTTGTGAGTCTACATATTTGTTTATCATCCCAACACATAATCACGAACTTACGGTAGTCTATTTATTTATGTGAAAATCTAACGCGAAATAGGGAAAAACAATAAATTGTTTGATAAACAGATTAACGCCATTTATTGTACAAATAACACGGGCATGAACAGTAATGCGTCACTTTAAGAATGGTGCAAAATCAAAATTGTTATGAGGGAAGCTTCTGGAAATTTAAAGAATTTCTTGCAGATATTCACAGTTAAATCGACCTTCCACCATTTCAATATTTACGTAATAGAGTTTCAAGTGGCACCTTTGATTTTTTATAAAGGTCGCTACTAGGCATATGACCCTAGAATCCAATCAGGTGGTTAAAAAAAAAATAGTAAAAAGGGACGTTCTCTGAGATCAAACTTTAGAGCGATTGGATAAATGTCTTAAGACTATTCTAGTTCTAGTTTGTGTCCGGATTTGTGTGGATAAACTGAGCCTTTAAATATTTGTACTTTATAACATAGACTCATTATGAAGCAAATATATATCAGAATATGTAGTATATAATATGATAGATCTCGATTATCGAAGAAAACTGTCAGCATAACCTTGTTTTTTGACCTGCCTTGACGTTGCTTTTTCGGCTTAAATATAAACTATTTACTGTGTGTAAAATGTCTGAGAGTGTAAAAACTATACAAATCTGTTTTCATCTGTTAATCACGACAGATAATTAAATTTTCTTTAACAGCTTTAAAAAATTGAAAACTACAAAAAATATTAAATTTAGTCCATTGAGATAAATCTTTATTTTACAAAATAAATTCAGTATTCAGTACTTGATGAAATATGAAAAACCAGAAAAGTAGTTTTCATTTACTATTTTTGGAATCCATATTTGAAACGTGTGTACTCATTTAAAATCACCAACAACAAGAGGCGAATTCTAAGTATTTAATTTTAACAACACACACACATCTTTTTCAACACAATAAAATAAATTGTTACATTTCTGATTGGCTGAAGCGCATGCAGCGAGCCAAACCAAAGCGGGCAGCCAACAACCGAAACCAACTATCTGGCCATTAAAACCACTAACTATGCGGGCAACAGCGCGAGCAACAACGCGAGCAACAGGAGGCATGCGATTTCAGCAGCAAGTGTGGGGACTTACGGTCAATCGCTTGAAGGTAGCCGACCATATGCCCAGCGGCAGAGTTAGCGGTATGTGGAATTGAAAAAATGCCGAAAATGAAATGCGAAAAAAACACCGTTATATGCCATATTCGAATGGCTAGAAAAGTGCGCCGCAAAGCGCCAAGAGCATATGATTGTACGTGAGCAAGCGATTAAACGATTTCATATGGTCGACTTCCGCTTGTCATTGTTCTTTTGTACTACGAATGGTAATTTATACATGTGCAATATTTGTCAGCTTTTATTTCACAAGTTCAATGGCGAGAGCTGGCTTTTAAGCTAAATTTAAAATTTGATTTTAAAAACAAGTAAGGAAGGATTAAGCTGGGTACAGCCAAACATATTATACGTTCACATTTATTAGCAACGAAAATGAAGGAAATAACTGTTTTCGGGTAGCCTAGCTTTTAGACAGACCCCAAGATTGCTCTATAAACCCAAAATATTTGTTTTTGGCTTAAATATTTTCCGGTGTTTATATTGAATACCGACCGAAAGCTCTAATACATTATACGTATAAAGGAAGCTAGGGAGAGTACTAACCGATGTTATACATTTTTCAGTAGAACACGAAATTTTTATCCAAACACGTCTTAACCCAATTTTATTTAGATTTCATCCATATCATCATTGGCCGCTATTTTTGGGGTACGTGTAGAGTCTGACACAGCACGGATTTCCGGTTATTCATTAACTGGGGACTTGAAAAGACAAAGTGTGCTTAGAATGCATTTTAAAGCTATTATTTCTGGCCAATGTTTTCTAAAATTTTCGTTTTTGCTTAATTTTTACACACATATATTTAAAATGAAAGTCATTTGATTGTGCCAAGCTGCGACACCAAACTTTACCGTCAAAAAGTACGCTTAACAAGTGTAATCAGGATAACTAAATTTGTATTCATGACATCGCCTATACTAAGATACAGTATTCGTACTATTTTATGTTAGTGATTATAATAAGAAAAATTGGACAGCTTATTTATTTGGATAAGAATATATTTGAAATTAAATAACATAATTCTATGAATAAGAATGTTAATATTCATCATCAGCCATCAAGCGTTACATGATTTCATAAAGTAAAGCAGTAAGTAACAAGTACCAAAGTTACACTGTCGCCGTTACCAAGATGGAATTATGACCAGAAAAAAGTAAAATTGTATTTGATAAAGATGGCACAAATGGCAAAACGACAGCCACTTGTAACGACCACTCCAGAAAACAAACCTTTATTTTTTTTTTTTATTTTTTTTATTTTTTTTATTTTTTTTATTTTTTTTTTTTTTTTTTTTTTTTTTTTTTTTTTTTTAACAAAATGGTTTTATTTAAAAAAAGTTCACAAAATTCGATTTCAAATAATAATTTATTAAAAGAAATATCTTCCAGGTCGGATATCAGTGGAGACGTGGACGTATATAAAAATCGAAAATAACTTTGTGTGCGAAAACAAATTGACTCCCAGGTCGGATACAAATGGAGATTGTATAAAAAATCGAAAAATAACTTAGCGGCGCCCCATAGAAAACCCGTCAATATTGGATGATCGTAATTCGTGGTGAAAAGAGGCTGTCCGCTTCGAGAATAGAGGTCTTTGCTCTTTGGACTGTGGGGACTTATGGTGGGTTGGTTTCCTGTGTGTGTTGGTGTTGTTGTGGGTGTATGCTGCTGCTTCCTGTTGATGTGTGACGTGAGGGTACTGCTGTTTCCAACTGTGATGTGTGTGCCAGTGTTGATTTGTAGATGGTGTTTGGTGTAGTGTAGTTCGGTTCATCACGGGGGGAAGCTTAACTCGTTTAGCCAAATGTTTAATTGTGAAACTCGGTATTATCGTTATGTCTTACTTTTTTTTTGAAAAATTGTCAACTATTTAATTATCTGTCAAATCTTCAAGTTTTAGGTTAAAGTTAAAAAAAACAAAAATGAGTTTGGTTCATCTGAAGGTGAATTGCTTCAGCTCAAATTCAACAGAGTACATAGTGTAATAGAGGTACTATAGCCCTGACAGACGACAGCGCTAATTTGCATTAACTGGTAGCTAAATTTACCAAATTTGAGTAGACAACGCTGGTTAAAAATTACCGATTTTTGCTATTGTGAAGGGTGATTGATAGAAATAAGAAGATAAAAACGTAAACAAAAGAAATAAAGAAAGCGTTAGAGGTAAACAGTTTTTATATTTCTAATTGTATGATGTGCCCATACATTAAAAAAGCAAATTTTAATATTTCTAGATGGCATGAAACAAACAACGAACAATGTGGCCAACCATTGATGGAAGTTTTTTGACTGATTTGTGGCGTGATCGAGCCGGAGATCTGCGACTAAGCGAAATTTGCATATCTATGCCGATATATAATAATATGCATCCACATAAACTTTTTAAATTAATAACTTTTGTGAAATTGCAGAGAAGAAAAGAAAAAATGTTGGTCCTCGGGAGGCAGCCCATCGGACTGACGGCAGCCATATCGCCGAAACCTACAAATCATTTACTGTGGTAATTTCTTCTTGAAAACATATCGTATTCAACATTATATCAATGTCGCCTCTGGATAGCTCAACATCAACATCTGGTACATCTAGAAAGATAAATTATATGGACGAGTTAATAAAAGTGACAAAAGAGCAAAATGAATTGCTGAAAACAGTGGTGGAGGACGAGAAAAAATAAACTGAAAGAGTTGTTAATGCTATCGAACTACAAAGTGTCAATTCCAAAAAGTTCATACTGCGGTAAGTAAAGTATTTTGTACCGTTTTGGAAACTCATTGCGATGGCATTCCTAATTGCTGTCGCTTTTGGATGTATTTCTACCAATATTGTTGTATGATTGGGTTGTTGTCTTGCTTTAATTATAATAATTACAATTTTGCAGATACTTGTAAGCCTCTACCAATTTTACGGAAGCGCGCTTTAACCAGACCAAAAGCATTTCGATCACTGTGATCACGGCTTGCCAACAAAATGACCATCTTTTGTGAGCTGAACTTCGATGTGGGAATCATCTACAGCACAAAAGCATTGTGCAAACCCCATCAGTGCAAACCCTTCTACGAATCTTTTCTGTTCTTGAGGATGTGGGAGATAAGCATTAATGTAATCCGCAAGACTATCGCAAACTACATAGCCAAAAATTCATCACAATTTCGCCAACTGTGCTGCGCCCAATGCCAAACAAGCTAGCTTCGGTCCTATGCTCCGCTACCGAACCCATTGAAAAGCTACAGCGCTACAGCGCTTCATGTCGTTGTCTATTTTACTAATATTTTTAAATTTTTCGAATAATTTTTTGAAAGCGCTTCTATCCAGGCGAAACACATTCATTACAGAGATATCATGCTCCCAAAATTTACCACTTCGGTTCTTAAAGTACACATTTTTTGATTTCAATCTCAAATGAAAATACCTATTTACTTGCGAATTTCCAAACATTTCGTAGATGTGGCTGAACGATTATTAACCCAGCTCTTAAGGTTGCGTTACAATCAATTATTGCTTTTACTTCCACTTTATTCTCTATTAACGCATTTAGTAATAAACGAATTTTATTATTAAATTTATATTGATCTTCTAAACATACGTAAAATGCCATTAATATTTTCTTCTTATCCAGTTTTATTTCACTTTTTTTGTAATAAGTAAACAAATTTCAACATTAGTTGTCTAAATACATAAGTCTGCCGTCTACCATCATAAAATTTGAATGCATATCAGCATTTCTCAATGCGCATTAATATTAGGACTATTACATAACATGCTTTTATGAAATACACTTTATTTTGTAGTGCCCTACCAAAAAAATTAAGAACTTTTCCATGTTGACTAGCAATGTAACACTACCAGCAAATCAAAATGTAGAAATGACAGCGCTTTTAGCACCATAACCTCATCTCAGCAATTTTCATGTTTCAAGTAAACATCACGTCGCAAATACGAGTTATAAATCGGCAACGGCGACAGTAACAACAATAAAACGCGTTGCCTGCAGCAGAGAACGAAGAGGAACACATCGTTTACTTTACTATATGCATAAATGAAACAATTGTATCGATATTTGTAGCTCAACCAACAATTCCTCATGCAATTCATATTCCTTGCTCTTACTCGTATCGTGTACTCGTACCTCTTTGCCTATTTGTTATGGCATGTTTTCTTTCGCTCAAGTGTTTGCCGCGCTCCTCTGAGTGTTTGCTTGTTTACCCGTGCACTGTTGCCAATTGATTACCAGGCTCAAGTATTGAATTAATGCTCAGATTTGTGCGCTTGTAATACAAAGATATTGCATCTCATTTAAGACACAACAATAGCAATATTAGTATTTTATATAATATAATTTTTCTTAAGCGTGAAGTATGTGATGAGCTCGAATTGGGTTATATTTGCGAAAACGAACGATATTTGAATGATATGAATATACAGCTTTTGACAGTTAATTAGAAACGCCACTTATTTTGAAGTAATTGAAGTTATTTTCCAATAAATCTTGTATTTTTTACTGTTTTTGCACTACTTTTATTGAAATGAATTTTAAACTTAAACTCTAATAGTCAAAATTTTATTAAAGTCGTTTTTGTTATGTAAATTTTAACAAAAATATGTGAAGCCAACAATTTGGGTGCGACAACTAATTAGAAACGAAAATATTTGACAAGCAAAAAATAATGATATTACAAAAATTTGCGTATCGATAGTGGCCCAGCGTTGGCCAAGCATCTGCGAAGCGCAGCAATTCAGTAATTGAACACAAGAAGATGCCGGAGGCCCGACATGCTCCCATTCTTCCGACAAGGATTCTTGGGTGCCTTTCCTTGCTAGGTCATCAACTTTGCTCCATAGAACATAGTGGGCTTGACTAGGGTGTCTTAGATTCAGAAAACCACTTTCGGTGTGAGGCCTCAATGGGCCTCAATGGGCCTCTAAAGCAAAGGATGAGCCCTAGATTCACAATATCCTCCAGTTGTAAGCGAATACCTTCCACCGGTATCCTATATCTTCTAGTCAATAAAACCATTTCGGTTTTACTTGGGTTGATGGCGAAACCACTTCCGACCGCTCTACATGGTGCTAAGGAACTTTCCTTTGTCCTGCTTCGTCTGCATAGGCAATCACCCGACAGCCATCACCAGGATCCATAGAAGAGGAGAAAAAACGCGAGTTTGTATTTCTGGGATTTCTCAACGATTTCCTAGGCTGACTAAACCCGATATACCTGCGATCAGAAAAGGAGTGATCATCGAGGACTCTCCAGTTTGAGATCAGCGGGGCAATCCCGTATGAGACTACGGTGAGGTAAGAACCTTTTCGCTAACAATAAACTTAAAGAGTTACTCACATCTATTGCTGGTGTCCGAGCTACCCCTGTGGAGAGGGAGCAGGAGGCTTATAGATGATAGGGTTAGGTGTAGGTGGCAAGAACGTTAGGACAATAGTCCTAACGGCCGAGTGACGTACGAGTACATTCGGGACGAAGGGTTCGTTGAGGATAACCCCGACTTCAGATTTTGTCTGAGTCTGGGTTTTCTGCTTACGGGGCATGGGCCTCTTGATGTGTTTTTGCATCAGAGGCACCTATCGGATACGTCGGGGTGTTTTTGTGGGGCGGTCACAGAAAATTGGTCGCATTTAATTGCGGAGTGCCCGATGTACTCTTACATTAGGCATCTGGGTGGTATAGGGATTAGCTGGACTGATGGACAATTAGATGTTAGTGGTGTGATCTCCACTAGTCGGATTGGTGTGGTATATGATGTATGTATGGGGTCCAACCCCTAGCCACCAGTTCAGAGCCGTATGGAAGCTCAACTCCTAGTAGTTTCGGCTACGAGGTCTGACCGGAGACTTAATTCTGGTACCACGGGGAGCAGCAGCTCTTGGAGGTAACTCGAACCTGCTCATGCGGACTGGCCCCTCGGGGAGTATCGTAGTGGTTGTGGTTAAAATCCAAATTCGGGAAGAACTGACTTTGTCAGTTGAATGTGGAGTTGCGTTGCAACCGGGTGCCGAACCAAAGCACGGCAGAGGTTAGTGTGTCCATTCCACACCGCCAATTGGTACTGAAAATGATTAGCATTCTCAGGGCGCTGATCAACGCATTGATTTGATCCGCTGTACTTTTGAGTGCCGTGGAGTAAGGCTGTCGTCAGCAGGTACCCACTTTAAACACACCGGACGTTGTGCGAGCTACCCCATATGGCTTCAGGAAAGGTCTTCCTCAATAGTAAGGGAGGTGGCTTCACCTCATCGTTGTTTGGCATATACTCTAGTTATGTTGTCACTACGTCAGCGTTGCTGAAATTAGTTAAAAGAAATACCGTTAATTATTCCTTCTTCAATACTAGAAATTAATAAAAAAAATCTCTTTTTTTTCTCTAAATTTCGAAAATTTCTAATCTTAACAAGCCTCCCGCTCAGAGCACTGTTCGCTCATATCAAGAGAACTGAATTATTACAACTATGCTGCATAACATTAAAACCGTACCGCCGAAAAATAAAATATGCAAGTATGGTGATGCCACTTATCAAATTTTGATCAAGTGAAAACAATGAAATGCAATTCATTTCAATTTATATTTCCATGTAACTGTAAAATTTAATAAATACTTATATACAGCGAATAAATTTAATTATTTGGCCTAATTGCTTTCACAATTAGAGTTAATTTATATATTTAAATATTTATTAATTAAGTGCAAATGAACGTGATTGCTATTTTCCATTTAAAAGAGCCGATTTATGAGATGAAAATATATTTATGTACAGACATACACACACACATTCATGGCAGTTCAATATTTGTTTGTAACTAAACTAAAAGTTTCGCTTATCCTTATTTCATTTCACTTCTATTTGTGGTTTCGTAGCACGCCCGGACGTATGAGTAACCTAGCCTGCCAACGAAGAGCGCAATGGCGATAAACAAAAGGATGGCGCTTACAGACAATGTCCTTAAAATCGATTCAATTAAGTCAATTTAATTGTTCAAACTTAATCAAAATGAAAACTTTTGCGGTTCAAGCGATTATGTAAATATTATCAACATTGCCTGAGGTTGTTGTGAATCAAGAAAAGCCGCTCTGCTCACACACTCACACATAGACACACAAGCCGTTGTAAATGTATTAAAATCAAGATTGCATGAGTAGGCTCAACACAGATTCCGGTTAAATGAGATTTTCCAGCAGCTGCAACGGCAACAGCAACAAAGTAAGCAGACAACCGCAAGTTTGAGACAATAAAAACATAAAAACAGCAATGACAAAAATGACAGCAATAATAACAATAACATAGAGTTGTGAAACATTAATGTGTAACAACAACAAAGCCCTTGGCAGTAGCAACAAAATGGCTTAGCAGCATTTGTGATTTGAGCTCACCGAGCAGCGCCGAGTCTCTCCTATACACAAGCCTATTTCGCAACTACACACACTTGCATACATGTACATAAAATGCTGCCCAGCAGTAGAAATTCAGAAAGAACAAGAAGAAGCGCTAGTTACGCACTAGTCGTTTGATAATTGCCTGATATTTGATGCAAAACAGATACAGGGTGGATAGCTGTTACTCATTTCCAATATAAAGAAATAAATTTTGCTTTCATTTTAATATATCTTTAAATAAAAAAGCAAAATGATCAATTCTCTATAAATATTACTGTTTTCAAATAAAAATCTTATAGGTAAAATATTCCAAAACACTTTTTATTTTAACAGGATAAAAGCTTACCACAGAGGGAACTATGAATATTTTCGAATATTAGAACGAAGTTAGAGCCCCTACTGCCTTTTAATTAGCTAGTATCGCGCTTTGTTTTGAACCAGCTCCTCTGCTTATAGGAAAATATTATTATGGTCTGGTTAAAGGTGGTCGAGCTGGCGAGTTTATATGCCGCTATATTTTGTGCGGTGATTTTTACTGAAAGTTATCGCCGTCGACATGCAAAAGGCGTAGTTATGCCTCGCCTTACATACTTGAAGCTTAGCGCCTTTGAATCCTTTTAAATAAATCAGTGACAGCACTGAGGAAATTGTCGACGCACCAGGCGCTAGCGCCCAAACGCCCGCATACCACAAATCGCACAATGGCGAGGCGTCATGGCGTGTTAATGTAAGCCACAAAACTTTCAAAAGGATTTAGGACTCGCACGCACATACCAAAGACATACATTCACAACTCGTAAGCGACCGATCAGCGATGTTTGTGTGTATGAAAGTAGCGGTGCCCACTTTGTTGTCTGGCAAACTTTGCCGCCAACTATGTATGTGCTGAACGGCCATTACTTTGACATTATTTGCAACCGAATATTACTTACAGCTTTAGGCGCTCGCAATGTGTTTTCTTTGGCTGTATGTACTTATTTTGAGTTTTGTATTGGACTTGGTTAAAATTTCACGGACTCTGTTTATAGGAGATTAATTTCATTTTGGTCTGTGGGAACTGTTTTAGTATAAAATATAGTTGCTTTTTCAGATACGATTTTCGTATATTTATATTGTTAGTATATAATATATACACATACAATATTTCTATATTTTACAATCGCTTTAAAATTCAAAAGAATTTCGTACTCATATTTGTACTACAATTGAGTATACCACATATCACTGCTATTCCAGAGAAATTGTTCTGCATTGAAAGGAGAATCGGTAATAAAGAAGCTATAAGGCGGATGAAGAAAAAGTTCGACTAAAGCTCGCTTCAATTTGATGTCGGTAGCGTTCTCAATTAATGGTTTCATCCGTTTTAAAATCTTAAAATACAGAACCCGCTTATGATCCCACTAGTTGCTGAGCATTACCGTGGGGTAATCAGTTTTGGCGTTGATTTAGCTGGTTGGCTAGCTTTCACATATGATTTTCTGTCTGTCGAGTTGTCGTAACTGATCCATTTATCTTCACTAGTCATAAACCGACGCAAAAAAAAATATGTTCTTCAATTCTCGCTATGCCCAATTATATTTATTTTGAAAGTATATGGTAAAGCTTCTTTTCCATATATTGAAAGAATATAATAAAAGTATATTAATGGTATATATAATATATTTCTATTCAACTTTATACCCATGTTAGTATTTTATTATTTATATGGTACACCTATGAAAACTCATTCAATAAAATTTATCCATCAGCATAATATAATACTTATAAATAATTTTATTATCATTTGTACTCATACTTAGGTTTATGCTCATATTCATTTCACATACTCATGATAGTACTTAATGATATACGAACTAATACTCAAGATAGGTGAAGAGGGTTTAAACGAATCTTTGTACTTGTATTAATGAGCATTGTATATATTTAGTCCCTCTAATTCGTATTTACAATCATTTCGAGTATTTCATATTTGACATTTACTAATAAACATAAAGGATCGTTATTAGTAGACGCATGCCTCTAGGGATAAGTAAAATAGGCACCTATCCTTAGAGACATTAAACCATTTATAAATGTTATAATATGACTTACAGATTATTTCCAATATGAATTTATCCTTTTTGCAAATGATAAATGATCCAATATATTACAGCGCAACGCGCGTACGAATCTCCTCGGCGGGATGTGTCATTCGCTCAATAATACCCAATACATAAATTGCAGACGAACATCATTTACTCTCATTACTTCCAACACTCCAAGCTAACCCTTCCGAACGCAGATCCTCATGCAGTCATGCACGACCCAGATAAGTCTGTATGCACTCACACAAGCATAAGCCGAACAAAAAATTGGTTGCTGTTTTAAAAAATGATACCCTTGCCACTGACATCATCAGCGCTGATGATGATACTGATAATAATAATATTCTGCTGCTGATGATTTTATTATGCCAAAATTTTTTGTCACACACCGAAAGTTTATGACACTCACCAGCAAGCGCAAAATGCACCAGCTGTGACAACATACACGAGCGTCTGCACATAGTCCACGACCGCACACGAGCGTGTCTGTGGTGAAAAAACGCACACACACCCGCTCGAACAAACATTCAAGATTGTGTTCATGTGTAGGAGGGCGTTCGTTTGTGGATGGGTGTGCGTTAACCAGCACTTCATGGCATTATTCCCCAATAGATTTAAATTGACACATCATTTGTCATAGTTTTACAATAATTTTTATGCGATAACGTGTGCTAAAGTCATTCGTGTCAGCGTAAGCTTTGCGTAATAAACTACACATACTTTTGTATATGTAGCGATCCTTGAGCAGGGCAGGGTGCTGGTCGGCAATATTCACTACTACATTCGCAAAACTCTATTTTATTATCCGTAAATGATGGATGTATTTTTGTTGCTTTATATTTGGGTGTACGGATAATACATATAGTAATGACGAAGTCACTTTATAATGAAAAACTCAAAGAGAAAATTAAAAATATTAATGGGAAAAATATTAAGTATGGTTCTTGCTTTGTATCGTTTTTGTATGATAAAAATACAAAAGCCATATATGCAAAATGCAATATGAGTCCCTCGTATATTAATTGTCAATATCAATTACTCATTTGTAATATGTCTACTTAAGTAACAGCAAAAATATAATCCAAAGTCAATTATACTAGTTCAATTATTAGCAAAACTGTTTATTAAGAGATGTTGAATGATATTGAATTCATAAATATTCGTTATTCGACAAAACCGTGAGTCCATAAACATATAATGAGAAAAAATTCTAAAATGAAAAATAAATTTTAATTTAATAATATTAGGCATATGAGTTAGAAGTCAACTAGAGAATCGAAGGTCATTATCTTAGGGATGTGAAGTTTGTACCAAAGCCTCAACTGTTTTGTTCATATTCAGCGTTAATTACATTTTTTAGGGGAAACAAATCCACTTCTTCCCATTTATTGGCGTAGATTCCAAGTATAGCCAGCTGATTCTCCATCGGTTTTTCTAACGTAGGGAGTTCTTTCTCTTCTCCTGGCCGGTATTGCGTCGAATACTTTCAGAGCTGGAGACCTAGCCAGCGTAGCCGCTGTCTCTTAATTCGCTGAGCTCTTTTAATGTATCTCGAACAACTCATCGTTTCATCGACTGCGGCATTCACCGTTGCCAATGCGCAAAGTACCATAAATCTTAAGCAGATCTCTCGAAAACTCGCAATGTCGACTCATCAGATATTGTCATCGACCATGACTCTGCACGAAATAGCAGAACGAAAATGTTGAATGACTTCTAGAATTTGGTCTTTGTTCAAAATCAGCTTAACTTTAGTAATTTTTCACACATTTTGACTAAACATAAACGAGTCTTGATTTAAAAACTGACGTTTCTTACCCTCTTGAGTAAATTCAAGCAATTGAAATCTATTAAAAACGAATTTTATTCATTAAGAGGTAAACAAAAAGAGCATCTGGTGGTGAATACGTGCAAGACGAAACATCTCCTGTTATCAAACAAACAGTTATCGCACAAGCAACTACACTCCAACGTCACTGGTGACTGTCGTATCATCGAAGTCGAAAATAATTTCGTCTATTTTGCAACCAGCATTAACACCAACAGCACCGTCAACCTCGAAATCCGCAGAATAACTCTTGTCAACAGGTGCTACTTCAGGCTGAGTACGCAATTAAGAAGTAAAGTACTCTCTCAATTATCAATCAATTTATCTCATGAATATCATTCGATTTCTTTAAATTTCACGGTGTAGTATAATGTTATGCAGCATTTCTTGTTGAAATATCGAGCAGTACCTGAGACGTGGGGTTTTATTTGTAGTATCTTTGACATTATTTCGGCATTAATATTATAGGGATGGTGGGCGTAGCGTTCAACTAACTTCACACGTTTTGAGACTATTTAAAGTATTGTAAAGAATAGTTATGGGAATCTTTATTTAATTAGTTTAAAAAGTGAGAAAATCCAAAGGGTAGAGTTGAAATGATTTTACCTCGTCTTCCTTCCAGAAAATTTTGGTTTACTTTGTACTAGACGTATTTTGCCACTACGTTAGTGCTAGCAGTGGTTATTCCCATAACCAATACTGTCTTGGACAAGATGCCTGAAATTGATAACCAACATTCCATTAGCTTTTTGCGAAAGTTTTGGTTTATCTTGAAAAAGTTACCTGGTACACGATACTTTTTCAAAATAGAGTTGAAGTATTTTGTTAGCGATGTGACAAATACCACACCACAGATCCCTTGCGCTCTACAGCAATTCCGGTTACACCTCTACTACTGTAAGTTAAACTTTTTCCTAAACTAAAAAAAAAGTAAAAGTTTTGTTAAAAATATTGATTTTGATTTAAAGAATTGCTTCCTTAACAATAAGAGGAGTTTTTCACAAAATTATGAAGGAGCGAAATCATTATGCAATGCTTGGATATCATCAAAGCTGATGCCTGTGGTATAATTCTTTCTGGGCTGGCTGCAAATTAGAAAGAAAGTAAAGAGATCCTAGTTAATTTTACGTTATTTCTGTAATAGTTTACGGCATCTTACATATCAAATACAACACATTGTTGAGAAAAACTAAGCGAATTCTTTCCTCAATGTACTTGCAATTTTATTGCTGCACCCAACTGTACCAAATATGCACACTTCAATGCGTTCTTCGTCACGTAGACAATTAAGTTTTATGTGAAATAAATTCCTAGCTGTTAAAAATATTCAATTAAAGTATATAAAAGCCTTCACAGCAATCGTACGTCTTTGCAATTTATTCTTAGTCAGCAGTAACAACCATTGCAATTGCTGTGGAATGTTATCCAAAATAAATTTTACCTAAAGTCAACGAAAGCCGAGGTAATAGTTGGAGCTGCTGCTGCAGCGGGCGAGCTAAAATACAAAACAGCCACTTCAAAAACAACACAAACCCACACACACACACACTCTACAACGCTGCAACGCTTCAACGGTAAACAACGCCGAAAGCAGCAGCAGATGAAATAGCAATTGCAGTTAGCATACTTTGCGGCGCCCGCCCCAGTTTTAGTCCCGTTACAGTTACAGCTACAGCCAAATGCCTGCCGGCTGCAGTTTCTATGCAATCGTGTCAGGAATGTACGAAATTTAATTGAGAATTGCAAGTGCGCCAGCACACACATACATACTCATGTATATATGTGCGTGTGTGTGTATGTAATGCAGATCTACACTCATTTACAACGCCGGTAAATTGTAACACGTATCTGGGTAATAAATCTCGTAACTTGGCACGGAAGCTGCATTAGGCGATAGGGTAGCCAACAACAGCAACAACGGTATATACCCCATATAATTACTCTTAGGTATTTGTTGCTTTTGTGTTTTGTTGTTGGTTGTATGTATGTGTCGATAAGTGAATGTTGAGCGCGAAGCCGATGACAGCCACGCTGAATGCCTGAGTGACACAGAAACACACAAGTCGAGATGCTACAAAGACGCAGCCATCCCGCGCAGCTGTTGCCTGCTAACAACAACAATAACAACAACTACGTCAACGCTCGTCACTCCAAAAATAGGCTTTCAATTGCTGCTGCTGTTGTTGTTGCTATTGCACGCTGTTGTTGTGGTTAGTGGTATTGCTGTAGTTATTGCAGTTGTCGGAGTTGCCAGCGGTAGACTAAGTTTCCCATTTAATATCGTTACTGGGTGCTTGTCACATTTTAACCGCCACTGCAGGTACAGCTACGTGAGCTTTTGTAGTTTCGCCAACTGCGCTAAAGTGGCGTACAAATGCGCCCTGAAGTAGGCAAAAACTTGTTGTGCCCCATTGCTGGTTGCGGCGATATGTCGGTGATGTCGTTGCGCTTATGCACTTACCAGTTACAACTCTCTCACACACACACACACGAACGGCTGCATTTATATGTGCGTATGGTAATACAGCGTGGGATAAGCAGGGGTGGGCGACGACTGCCATACTGCCACATAGCTGTCGGCATTGCTGCTAATGATGACGGCGATGGTGCTGTTGATGTTGATGCGCCGGCAGGCAGCGTGCGACGTTGAGTGAAGTCGAGTCAAGTCGAGTTGCGCTGCCACTGCCTCCGTCACAGAAGAAGAAGAAGGAAGCGCAGGTGTTATTGCGCGCTCGTGCTGGTTTTCCTTTTATTGCACTGTTGATGGTGACGCTAACTACGCCACGTTGACAAATTCAAATTGTTTTCGGGTGATGCAGCTAAGGGCTTGTTTTTGAGCACTTAGGCAACTTCGTGGCGAGAATGTGTGCACTTTTATGTGCAAAATCAATTGTGCTCATTTGTGCTACGTGTTTTCTGCTTTTGGAAATGTGAGATTTTTTCGCAATTTGTGAAATAGAATTACTCGTTGAACAAAACAATTTTGCGATGAGTTGATGAATTCCTTTGTTATCTATGATACCGTTGGTTTACTATACAGAGCAAAGCTTTACGGAGACGAATACATGTCAACTGATAGAGAGAGCGAAATAAAGAGATAAGGATATGAAGAAAAGAAAACGAGGCGGAGAAACAGAGAGGACTTCATGTTAAGGGGGTATTCTACTCTAGAATTTTGAAAAATTCAATTTTTTCATATATATAAAGTTTAGACCCTTAAGAACATATTTTCCAAAGAATTTTAAAAAACTAAAATTATTTTAAGAGCTACAGTTACTTTAGTGACGCAGTACCTAGCGCACTAATAAATTACTTAGACTGCCTGAAATTTGACTCACTTTTTTAATGCATTATCTGAAGTCCTATACAGCCGATTTACTTGAAATTTTGTGTGAACCTTCTCTATATAATGCTTTATCGTTCCTACCAGCATCGTGTCAAAATTTTTGTTTTTAATATTTTAAAAAAATTCAGGAATTTCAAAAAAAAACGTAAAATTGATTTTTTATTTTCAGGCAGTCGCCATTTTCCAAAATTTTTTTCGTGTTCCCTGAGGTAGGGACTATAACAGCATCCTCAGTGATTAAGAATTATTTTTATTTTTGTTTTTCAGACCACCAGGAGAGCCAGGATCAATG
>NW_017534964.1:275641-354856 GCF_001853355.1 Bactrocera latifrons | reverse complement strand
CATCAACGGAGAAAACCGAACAGAGACAGAACTTTTTAGCGTTTTTTTTCGAAAAATTTACTGCATGTCCTTATGATATATTTTTTTTTTTATAAAATTCAGAAAACTGCCCAAAATTTTAATTCTAGACTAGAATACCCCCTTAATCGAATGACCGTAGTGTTATTCCAAGTTTACAAAGAGCAAATATATAAAATTGTGTTAAACTTGGACTGTGAAGAAATGGACTGAGACATACGAATTGATGAAAAAGTTTATGGTGAGGGTTTAAATGACGTCCGAAGCTTCAATTCGCTAAGCCTGACTTACTCTTAAATCTAGACTCTCTCACGGAACCACCTGATTAAATATTACTTCGAGGGAGTGATAAGACATTTAAGTCTCCCCTATGACACGGACTGACGGACGCCTAATCTGTTATCTTTGATGCTGCTTTGCTGACAACTATCCAGTTCTCAGTGGACTGACACATGAGTGGCTCCAAATTTTCCACCGTTAAACTACCTATGAGTCTACTTAATATTTTTCTATTGTACTTAGAAGCGAGACCAATGAAAGAAAACATGCTCAGAGTCTTCAAAACCTTCTGAGTACGTGGGAGGATTCGAGGCAAGGTCGTTTAGAAGATAGTTATCGTGGTTAAATAAAAGAAAAAGTCCATGCAGTCCAAGTCGATGCAAATTTTATTACGAGAACGAGTTCTGTCGTTGTATTGAATCTAATGGAACCTATTTAGAATAAAAGATAACTTTCAAAGAAAACACATTGCGCATTGCAGAGGGTTTCCAATTAAGTTATATGTTTTCCTAAAAAAAAAAAAAAAAAAACAATAATTTTTAAGGAAACTAAAATGCTTTTTGTAGTGTAAAGTGCAGTTGATACCATTACGTTCTGATTTCGGGATCATTCACTGGAATCCACGACTTATTTTGCAGGAACGAATTCGATGAACTCAATTTTCGAACACTTCTTCCATTGATGCGTCTTTAAAATGTCACTATGCGAAGTTTTCTAAATTATCATCTCTAAAACAATTGCTTATATTTCCAAACCCTAATTAAAAGGAACTGTCTTCAAGACCAGAAACCGCAGTGTCCTCTGAAACAATGATTGATACTCAGCGCAACCCAGTTGTATTTTTTTTTTAGGCCGCTTATTTATAATAAAACATTTAAAAATGAGTCAGTTCTCGATATACACTCATATTCATACTCATACTCGTAATAATATTCTTACACATACTTACATTGATTTTCATACTTACATTGATTATCAAATATGTACTCGCTCTCATCTTAATATTTATATGCATCCTCGTACTTATATTCAAATTCGTACTCATATTTTTAGTGATACTCATACTTGTATTAGTATTCGAACCCAGAATCCATATTCATATTTATACTTATATTAATATTCGTATCCACAATCGTATCCTTATTCTTACTTATACTCTTATCCAAAATCTTCTGTTATAATTTATTTATGATAGTTAATCATCAAAAGTCCAGAATAGAGAGTTAAATCTCTTAAATCTAGACTCTCTCTCTTAATAATTAATCTTCAGTCCCATATTGGAAATTTTCAACAAACAAGTTTTTCCATCGAAATTCGCTTTGTCACTTCCAAAATATCATCTCAATTTTCAGATTCACTTATTTCCACTTAATACAAAGCATTCCATTAATTGATAATTTACCTTCTGCAACTTCTCTTCTTCGTTTATGGTACTTTCCCTGTGTCAATTTGTGCTCCAATAGAACACATCCAGTTGTATGTTTCCCACAACAGTCATCGAACTATTATCACGACCAACACAAAAGCTTCGACAATTTTCAAATTCCCCCAGCAGCTTGTGTCGAAGCAAAAATTGGCTGGCATACTATTTACCGTTGACTCTGAAAGCAACAGTGTTGAGCATTTACCTGCAACCACATATCGGATGATTGTGGTTTGGAATCGAATTTCAATTCGAAATTGTCGATCATGTCATCAACGAAAACATGACGAATTACGCAAAAACTTCCGACACTCTGCTGCAAATGAAGTAGGAATAGTTAGTTGTATTGTAAGTTCGAAAAATCGTGAAACCAAAAAACTAGAGGCAAAAGGGTGGCAAAAAGCTTTGATGAGCCAAATGAGAACCACAAATGGAGGGGAAAAGTGCAACGAGCGACTGGCTGGGTTATTGTGAGCCAAACTGTTGACAGGCAAGGCAAATAGGGCTTGCGATTAAGTGTACCCAAAATGAGAATGATGTGATGCTGGAAAAACCCCCACTTTCACGCATATAGTATGTACATCTGTAATTAAACAAACAGTGTGATTATAATGGGCGGTCCTAATGCAAGTAGCTTTAAATCCTTGATGCTTGTGAATTTGAGTTATTTAGATAGTCCATATTTGAAAAGAAATCACTTCTATACTCATATTTAGTTTCAATTAAATATTTAAAAATTATGAGAAAACCAATTAATATAACAAGAGCTGGGTCAAAGCAAATTACTGACTGCTATATAAAGCGTTATAGATTCGACTGCTAAGTTAAACCTCAATCTGCGTAACACTGTAAAACCACAGATTTAACGAACTATATAAATATTTTAAGACTGGGTTCAGTTCTGAATAATTTTCATTTGACAAAATAATATATTCATCATGCGTCAAATATTGCAAAATATCCCTGGGAAATATCTGACACCCAAAAAAACAACATTAAGAAATACGTCCTGTGTGATAATAAACAAAGTCTTCTCACTGTTGTGAGTGTCAAAACAAGAGTACACCTTGTTCATTTGTCTTCTCCTCTTGCCGACAGTTGTAACTTCAAAAATATGGAGAATTTCGTCTAACTTTCAACTGTCTGAACTTGAGATAACGCATGTTTTATCTGACCACAAAGACAAAAGCATCTGATGATAAAACAATATAACAATTCATAAGGCCGTTAAAATATATGAGGGCGGAAATAAGTTCTCAGCCTCAACACGCGAAGGCTGAATGTCTCGCCAGGACTTCAACTGTTGAGGAAGAAAAAAATCGCTTTAGAAAGTAGGAGTGGTGATTGAGGAAAACAGTCACAGTGTTCCGCTGTGCTGAACTCTTAGTCCTATGCGACGACAAACTGCAAACAAACGGCTCGAATTGATCCACAAACCATTGCCCTCAATCATGATATTATTTTATACACACATATCCCGATGTAACTACTTTTTATGCGAAAATTAAAAAAAAAAATCACTGATCGGACAGAAATTTGAGCCATATGGAAAGGTTATCGCTGCCTTGAAGAATTGATTTACATACCCTTAGAAATGTACCTATTAAATAAGATAAAGTATTGCTGAGGGGAGTACTATATCTAACGAAAAGAAAACCGATAGAAACAGTTCACCTTTCTTCCAAAGGTTTCTTTTTTTTTCGCCAAGTACTTAAGCCGTCGTATGCTCCAATTGCGTCGATCGTATCAATATTTGAGCTATCGATTGAAGTCAGCGTAGTTGATTCATCTCATGATTTATTTATGGAATTCAGAACATTTTCTGCAAATATCTGGCTGGAACTGTTGGAAAGAAACTTTTAAGTAATTTATAAGAAATGCTCTAACTAGCAGAAATGTACTTTCTTTTAATCTGCAAACAAACAATGCTTACAGTTCCAAATGCGAAATAGTACTGATTCTTTCTGAAAAACTTGCAAGTTATAATTATATAAACTAATTTAAAATTTTTATGCTTGGATCACCCTGTATGCGATTACAATTATGCATGCGCATATGTATTTAGCGGAGATCTACATGCGTTTGAGTACTTTGTTGAGTGGAGTGCGTTTATCGGGCTTTTTATCAGTAGTTGTTAACAACAACAACAACACGCCAATCAACGACATCAACCAGCACCAGCGCCAGCATCACCAGCGACGGCATCAGCATCAGCAGCAGCGGCAAAGTGTGTAAGCGACTCCATTGAGTCTTCGGCAAATAAAGTTGGCAATCATTTCTAGCCGCCGCTACTGTAGCGATAGCTGCTGCAAATTGAAAATCAGTTTCTGTTCGTTTTTATATTTGTATAAACAACAATTAAAATGTTCAGAGCGTTGATTTTTGCTATCGACAGCTTTGCAAACGTGTTCGGCAGCCGGAGCCACGTCACCGCAAAGCTGTGAATGTGAATTCGCTAGCTACACTCACCAACACATACGTATTTATATATAAAAGCGTGCTTACCCGATTAATTGAGTTCTCCATTCTTGACAAATGGGTAGCAAAAAGTAATTAAATTTTATTGCTGCGTCGATTTGTCATCGCACTTGTGGTTTTATATAAATGCGATGGATTTCCAGATGACTAATGTACACATTATTATCAACATTTCGAAGAGATTTCCCAAGAGAGCCACTTAAAAATGTCATTTCGAAATGGAAAATAACTTTTACTGCAAATGCAATTTAAATGGAGATGGAAATTTTTGAAAAAAAAAGGGATTTTTGACCACTAGGCAATTTTGGAAAATCTAATTTGTATGAAATTTGCCTTAAATGGCAGCTAAGGGAGCGTACCGGACTTCTTTCCAGAATAAATAGAAGGGACGAATGTTATGTTAATTAATTTCTCCTACTCCTTATGTAATTTGTTTGCCTGGTTATTAATTTTATTTTTATAAATTTTTTAAACACTATTTTTCTTATATCCAACTTAATGTTAAGTATAAATAAAAAAAATATGAAATTAGATGAAATTGTAAAATTAATTATATTCCTAAAAATTAGATTGAAAAAAAAAAAAAATATTATAAAACCTCAAATAATGCATCGAAGATATGAACTTGAACACTTTGTCTCTTGTATCAGAAATTAAATGGTCTCACTAGAGTTAAAGCTAATTTTTTCCTCGAAAGTCTGATTTTCAATCTTCACCATGGATATGAGAATTAAGTACATCTATCCGTTGGAGTTTTGAGGAATCTCTAAGAATTTTGCTTCCCGATTTGAAATAATCGGAAACAAATGCGAGAAAGCTAGTCCAACAATCTCAATATCTAAGTTAACAAATATTGATTTTCACTCAAGTTTTCACGAATAAAACTTTGCCATTAAAGTAAAGAATATCCTTCCTAAAAGTTGTCGTAATCGTAAGCCCCAAATATGTCAAACTCAATGCAAGTTCCTGACTTTTCACTTAAATATCAGTTAACCTGTGAGATGTACTAACGAAATTTTTAGAGCATCTTTCCTTGATAATAATATTCTATTGTGTAGAAAATGCGTCCGGTCAATACTTCCAGTAACCACATTGGTGGCAAAAATGAGAGAAATCGAACCTGAAAATCAAACATATAAAGAATTATCCAATTTGAGGTTCCCTGTTTAAGAAAAAACACAGAAATTCAAGTTTAATGGAAAAAGTTTACATTTGAAGATTATCTCTATAAAATCGCTGAACAAAATTTTATTCGAAAACGTCGTTTCTTCTTGAAACTTTTCAAGAGCCCATAAAAGGAACGATGTTGCTTGGTAATGCCGAGCGGCTGCAGTTCTTGTACAACCTGTATTTTGTACGATTTCGATTTTAGATCTCGACGTAAACTGCGCCAAGTCGTTCCATACGTCAGTCCGAGTTGCTGCGAATGGCATTGAATCGACTCTTCATGGTCTTCGTGTACATTCTCAGATAGCTGCTATATTTTCTTCACTGTGTGCTGCACGTGGTCTGCTCGGTCAAATATTATCCAATAATGAAAGTTGGGACTCAAAATTTGTGATGGTGTTGCGAATAGTAGGCTCAGTAGGCCGATTATTTAGACCATAAATTGACTGAAGTGCGCGAAACACATTCTTTACAGAACGTGAATTTTTGCAATAAAGTTGAACGACTTGTAAACGTTATTCATTCGTACGTTTTTCTATGAAGAAATGCCAAACAATACTGAAAACTTGCACTTCACTTCACTGCACTTCATGCAATCTGGCTGCCATTTTAATTGAATTGTATTAAATAACGATATATCCAATATTTTACTTCCATATACATCCACAATTTATTTTTAGTTTATGTTATTAATAGCTGCTTTTCGCCGTCCACTGGGAGCATCGTCTTCGATAATTATCTATTCAAGACCCGTTTTTGATATAAATAAAAATTTTTGTCGTAAAAAGTACGGCTTCACGGATATAAGAAGTCTGACAGAGCAGATAATATATTGATTTATTGAATGGACAGAAAGTAGTAGCTTTGATTACAAGTTCTTAGTATCGAGTTATTTTGAAATAACTTCTGACTGTTGAGTTAATGCGGCCATGTGGTCTCTTAAAATCTAGAAATTATCAGCAATATATTAATTAAAACTCTATATTTGAAGACGAAATTTTTAAAACTTGTTTGCTATGCAAATTCCTTTTTGGTTTCTTTAGCATTAATTTGCTAATTATTATAAAATAAATAAAAACTCGTATATCTTGCTGACATTTTATTTACTTGGATCTATTTATGCGGTCTCTGCTCTCGTATTTGGCGTCTTTAATCAACTTTCGCACTCCTAATGACGTAATTGGTGAAACGATGTGAAAAACGGAAAGTGCACCGCCTCTGCTTCTCCTGCGCTCGTTCGCTACGCAGCTGTGCCGCTAAAAGTGTTGAGCATAATTTTAAAGCAGCTTTAATACAAAACTTCTAAGCAACCGGAAGTAACTTTTGCAGAAAATTATAGCAATTAAAAGTTTCTTGTTTTGCAACAACACGAGGCAAACACAAAAACACCACATTTACATTAGTGCTTTTTTTGCTTTTATTGTTTCGCACGCAGCAGCCAATCGACAAGGCAGCTAAATTCGTTTGCAACAAGAGCTCTCGGCGCTTGCAAGGTTTTGCTTTGTTACTTGAATAGAAAACATTACAAAAAAATATAAAAATCGCAAGAACAAATGTAATGGAACTGTGTGCGCGCAGTTGCTGTTATAAATAAATAAGGCAAATGCTTTTATTACCGTGTTTAGCTATGGCAACAGCAGCGCCAACAAACGGCTGTTGCTGACAACGGTTCGCTGCTGGTCGCTGCCAGTGTTGGTCTTTCTTTAGAACAGTTTTTATCATTATTGTTGTTGTTATCATACTGGTTACAATACCCGGCGCGAATTGTAGTTTGTTAGAAGTTTTTCATTTAATCAATTGTTGTCCGTTTCATTCATTTGTGCTGCTGCTGCATTGCTTTCTTTTTGCCATCTTCCTTCAAGTTTCGTTTTGTTTTTTGGTTATGTTCGTTTTGCCTTCGCCGGCGGAGGCTTCGAAGCTGATGAATGCTGTCCAATTAAGTAAGCAATTTATTGGTGCATAAAACACAATTTTCTCCTATCAAACAAAAAATAAACTTTTCCCGCCCGCAACGTATCCCACGCACCTTCAATTACGAGGGTCCTCCACTAGATATTTAGCTTTACCGTGCGATGACGCCAATATAGCAACACATTTAATAACGCACAGTCCAATCTCCGGGTACTGTAAAAATTTGTTTCAATTCGAACTTCGATAGTTTTGTTTTGACCGCGAATAAGAAATCATGAAATAAAACGCAATATAGATCAAAGATTCGATTGTAGGTTTTGCTTTTGGAAGAAAAGTGGACGTATTGAAATTAAGGGGAATTTGGTTGCTGTATATGGCGACCATTTGCCTTTATGGGAACTGCTGTAATGGACAAACTCCCACAATCTAGTCTTATCTTCGTAGACAGATGTCTGAAGATGACCGAGGTAGCTGTAAAACTAGGCACCTCAACAAATAGTGAAGATCTCTGGGCATGGGGAGGCCATTGGCGCTACTTTTCTTTAAATTTATTTATTGAAAACTAAACAGAATTATATGATTTTAACTCCTCGAACCTATTTCAAAGATGGGGCCCCCATTTTCACATAGTTTTACTATATTGTTTATTATTATTTTATTTTTGCCAGCGTAGCCGCTGAAATATGTCAAAGTCGTCGTATGATTTGTATAGCATCGTTCCATCCGCTGCTTTATTCGTCGATGCAAAGGACCATTAATCTTCCGCAGAACCTTTCTTTCGAAAACTCGTAACGCCGACTCATCCGTTGTTGTCATCGTCCATGTCCATGGTACATAGCAGGCTAGAGCACTGTTGGCTCAAATTTATCGAGCTAAAAAAAGGCTATCTTGAAAGACGTATCATTTCATTCATTTTCATTTCATTTCTTCAAATTTTCCGTTTCCTTTATACAAATTATATATTTATCAGACCGCCCTTGTAAACCACTCATACACCAAAACATTAAGATTTTTTCTGCGAGCGCACAGAACTTGAGATGTAGTCTGAGCTGTATTTCCACTTGTCGCGGGCTTAGGCTTCGACACATGAAAAGAGTTTTATCAAGTTAAATAACTGCATATTATCCTTAAATTGGCCCCATACGCGCAGACGCCAGTAGGGCAAGGAGCTCTGCCGCTAAGCGCGCGCTCTGCTTATTTCGGTAACTCTTCAGCGTTGCCACTTCCAGACCTTGGCTCAATTTAAGTTAGCCATTTATTTCACTTTGGCGCCTACTAATGCTGTTGCCAACCCCTTTATCCTCCAATCGCTTTCCTCGCCGCCTTGGATTACAACAGTCGCTTCCTCCTGCTTTGCCCTGGCAATAGGGTTATATAACTTTCTGCACACACTTATCCTCGCATACAGTCATCGGCGTGGCAGCTGCGTCGAAGTTTGTTAAATCCTGCTTGCAACAGCGCGTACCCTTCAACAACGTCTTTCTAATTTAATGAGTTCACTGTTGTTTGCATTTTCGTTATTCGCTTTCGGCGCTGCTAATCCGTTTTCCTTTTTCTACATTTTCTTAATTTTGAGTATTTAATGAGTGCTAATGTAGTTATAATTACTTTATTTACTGAACCGTTGATAGTGTATTGATAGTGTTGCCAATCACCAACGCACCCACTTAAATACCACCAACACTCAGATAATCAGTAGTACAAGTAGTGTGAGCGAAATTCATTGAGTGTGCTTCTGCTTCAGCACTTTGCAATTAATTGAGAACTCAACATTAAGAATATTATTGAAATGTAATTGAAGTTAGGAAATAGTGGTATGAGTGAGTAAACACATACTTATACATATGTTGTAGTAATTTTCCTGAATTCGTGGCAGATAAGCAAGCCAATGGGTATAAAAAGCAACAAGCTCTTGCTGTGCTACGGCAGTAAGTCATGTTGTTGTGGTGTGTTTATCATTGTTGTAAGCAATTAAATTAGTTTTCGGTATCTTTGTAAATACCATAGAAACCAATAGAAGCAAATAAGAATACGCATTTCCAGAATATGCTTTCTACAAAAATACCATATGCTTCCTAAAAAATATAGTAAATACCGGGAAGGTTTCTAACATATAAGAAAGAATAGATCAAGCGCAAATGAGACCGTGAGTGTTCAAATTCCAAAGATGTGAGAGTTAAATAGGAATGGAGGAGCGATTGTAAAAATGCGCTGACTAGGCTGACTAGGCCATGTCGTTCGCATAGAAAATAATGCTGCACCGAAAAGAAGTCCAATAGAAGGACCAAGTGCCAAGGGAGAATAAAGAATATCAATAATCTTCACAGTTTAATTTTACATATTTTTCGCAATTAACTATACTACAGGCGTTTCCAATTAGAGTGCTGCGATTTAAAAAAAAAACAAAAAAAAAAAAAAAACACAGTATTTATTAAGGGAATTTAAATGTTTTTTATTTAGTGTGAAGTATAGTCGAAATAATCAACTGAACATAACATCATTCAAGTAGCCTTCAAGAGCTCTTTTGCAGGAACGAATTCCATTAACCCAATTTTTGAGTACTTTTTCCACTATCTCAAGTTACATGTCATAAATAAAATGTTAAATATTCACTCCCGAAACTTGAAGGTACTAGGTTTATTACTAAACATTAATGACTTCAGATAACCCTACATAAAGTGGTCTAGTAGTGTTTGTAGAAATATTACATATTGACCGATATACACGGTAAAAAGACAATCAGAAGATTTAAACCTTTATACCATATATGTATATAACTTTTCTCTCGAAAACTCGCAACGTCGACTCATCAGTTGTTGTCATCGAAGCCTCTGCTCCATATAGCAGGACGGGAATTATGAGTGACTTATAGAGTTTGGTTTTTCGATTCTCCTTTTACGGATCTTTTCTAAGATTTGGCGCATGGTGAATATCTGGTCGGTTGTTGATTTGCCAGGTCTAAAGACACACTGATAAGGTCCAATCAGTCATCCCACGGTAGTTGGCGCAGAATGTGGGGTCTCCTTTTTTTTAAGAATTGGGCATAGCACATTTAAATTCCAATCGTTGGGCTTGCTTTCGTCCGACCATATTTTGCAAAGAAGCCGATGCATGCTCCTTATCAATTCTTCGCCGCCCTGTTTGAATAGCTCGGCCGGGAATCCATCGGCCGCTCCGCTTTGTTGTTCTTCAGGCGGGTAATTGCTATTCAAACTTCTTCATTGTCGGGCAAAGGAACTTCTGCTTCATCGTCATCGATTGGGGAATCGGGTTCGCCTTGTCCTGGCGTTATGTGTTCACTGCCATTCAGTAGGCCGGAGAAATGTTCCCTCCATAATTTAAGTATGCTCTGGGCATCGGTAACTAGATCACCTTTGGGGTTCTACAAGAGTATGCTCCGGTCTTGAAACCTTAAGTAAGCCGCCACATTTTTTCGAAGAATTTTCGAGCCTTCCCCTGTCGGTCAGCTAATCAAGCTCTTTATACTCACACATTTCGGTCTCTGTCTTTTTCTGTCTGCAAATGCATATCACTTCCCTCTTCAATTCTCGGTATCTATCCTATCCCGCACGTGTTGTGATCGATCGTAACGTTGCGAGGTAAGAAGCCTGTTTTCTCTCCGCTGCGACACGGCACTCTTCGTCGTACCAGCTGTTCTTTTGCACTTTCCGAAAACCAATGGTTTCGGTTGCAGCTGTACGTAAGGAGTTTGGAATGCCGTCCCACAGTTCCCTTATACCGAGTTGTTGACGAGTGCTCTCAGAGAGCAGGAGTGCAAGCCGAGTAGAAAATCGTTTGGCTGTCTGTTGTGATTGCAGCTTCTCGACGTCGAACCTTCCTTATGTTTGCTGGCGTGAGTTTTTTGCTTCACAGAGGCGGGTGCGAATCTTGGCTGCAACAATATAGTGTTCCGAGTCGATGTTAAGACCTCGGAGATCTAAAAACTGGAGACGTGATATGGTTGGTGGTTTTTCGATCCGGAGACAGCCAGGTAGTTTGATGAATCTCTTATGCTGGAACCTACTACTACAGATAACCATATTTCGGGCCCCGGCGAAGCCGGTCAGCCTCAACCCATTTGGAGATTCGATATCTAGACCCTTGAAAAATTAGGATAGGATTATGACTAATTTTAGACTTGATATTCAAGTAGTATATCATAAAGGCACGATTTATGCAAAGTTTTATCTCAATGTATATATCACGACTTTTGGGTTACAAAAAGCGTGTGCTTCATCGCAATACCTCAATGTTTACTCAGAGGGACGAAGGAACAGTCCATCGGATTTCAATTCGATTCGTCATCCCGATCTATTCTAGTATCCAGTTCATTCATCATCAAAATTAGAATCGTTTTTGTCGTAATTATGTAATAAAATTCATAACAACTCAAGAGTACAAAAAATATATTTTTTAAACAAAGTCACTTAGCCCCCATATAACTAACCCATTTGCGCCCGCTGTACTATAAAAACGACACCAATTCAACTCAAGCCTTAAAGTCTACTAAAGTTGAAACGAAAATATTTTAATTTTTAGATACCCTGTAGTATTATCTTCGATTTAGATAAGATTATAGATAAATAGATGCAACAGCTGATGTCTAATTTTTACATTTTCAATTATAGTTTTCACATCAGAAGTGGTCCAAAGAAAAAGTCGCGATTTTTAATTGGATTTTTGCATTTGGTATTTCATTATTAGCGATTTCAAAGTGTATAAAGTAAAAACTAATCAATTTAAAAACATTCCGTGTAAGTAGTTGTTATTTGCAGCATTGGTGATACAATTTTGTTAGGTGTCGTTTTTTTAGTACAATGGGCACATGTGATATGTAAATGAAAATATATTTCCTTCTTAGGCTCTATTAAAAATGCTAAGRTTTAAAAGTGCTAATAACTTTTTGGGGCTTGAAGAAGCCGTGGACGCTATAATGGAGGAGCAAGGTGACCAYGAATATGATTTGATTATTTTGCCGCCCGATCCTGATGAGGTAACCGACGAAGAAGAAGAGGAAGATGATTTGCAGACGTCAAAATTACCCAAAGATATTCCTGGGACGATTGAGGTAATGTATCGCAATGAGGATTTTGGCGAGGTATCTGAATGGGAAGAGAGTGATGAAGAGCCATTGTGCAGCAAAAAAAGGCGTTATAATCAATTTACCTCACAACCGAAGTGGAAAAAATGCCCACCATCTTACTCTTCTCGGTTAGCCAATAATGAATGCTCATCAAGAAAAGACTGCGTTATTGAACAGCTAAGAAACCTCTCACCGGTAGAGATTTTTGAAAAMAWTTTTGATGAGRAGGTATTGCACATGATCAAGCATAATACGGTTTTGTATGCTGGCCAAAATAATAGGCATGACTTTGAGTTAGACGATGATGACTTACGCAGATTCTTAGGAATCCTTATACTATCTGGATATCATGAACTACCACGTGAGCGCCAATATTGGAATTATGATGAAGATCTTGGAGTTCCCGTTATATCCAATTGTATGTCACGTAAACAATTTTTGGATATCAAGAGGAACTTGCACTTAGTTGATAATAGCCGTGCATCTATTTCCAATGATAAAATGTTCAAAATTAGACCCCTGTGTGATATGTTGATTCAGAAGTTTTGTCAAAAAGGCATATTTCATGAGGACATTTCGATCGACGAATCAATGATAAAATATTATGGTCACCAKTCCGCCAAACAATTCRTTAGAGGTWAGCCAATTAGATTTGGTTACAAAAACTGGGTGGCAGCAAGTTCTGATGGTTATTGTTATGCCTTTGATGTATWTTGCGGAAAAACCCTTGTGAGCTCAAAAGAACCTCTTGGGCATAGAGTTGTCAAATCACTGTTGTTGAAAATGGCTGCTAWACCTSAGGAACATACAATTTATTTCGACAATTTTTTTACAAATTGCGATTTACTGCGAGACTTAAAACAAACTGGGTACAAASCARCTGGAACAATGCGTGAAAATAGAACTAAAAATTGTCCTTTACGTTCGGTGAAWGACTTAAGAAAGTCAAATAGAGGTGAATATGACTACAGGTTCGATACTAATAATGAACTATTGGTSGTAAGGTGGAAAGATAATAGTGTGTGCACAATAGGAACCAATTTTGATACAATTGAACCTATGGGTAAGGTAAAACGCTGGTGTTCKCAGAATAAGCAGAAAATGGATGTGAATATACCACACTTATTTCAAAACTATAATAAGGGCATGGGTGGTGTTGATGAAATGGACGGTTCTATTTCATTATACCGCGTTGGTATTCGTGGTAAAAAATGGTGGTGGGTTATCTTCACATACATGATTGATATGAGTATATCTAACGCATGGCGTCTACATGCTTTAGTGGGCACAAATAAGTTTGACCAATTGGATTTTAGGAGACATATTGCTCGAAGCTACCTGAAGTGTTGCAAAAACACCAAAACCCGTCCATCCGGATCTATTGTACCAGGTCCAAACAGGAATAATGGACATAACCCTGGGAAGCTACCCAAGCAGTTAAGGTGTGTTTTGTGTCATCAGCGTATAAAATGGCAATGTACTGGATGCCAAAAATCGTTATGCATTGACAAAGATTGTTTTAAGAATTATCACTCATARGTGCCCGCTGTACTAAATAAAGTACACCCTCAAAAGTTAACTTTTCAACTTTTTTCGTTAATTTTAACTACTGAACTTGTTTAAAATGGTTGTTATGTTTACATTAATAAAAACGAATATAATAAAATAGCAATGGTTTTGGTTTGGGCGTAAATGGGTTAATAACAAATTCAAAATCGAACATTCAGCTGACTTAATCCATATGATTAGTAATTGTATGTGACGTATCATAATGTAACACAGGGAACATTTATCCAGTATGTGGCATGTTAATAGTATGTGGTATTGGCAAAAATAGATAAAACCGTTTAAAAAAGTCTATTCTAACAAATTTGATTGCCTTTGTGGGCAATAAAAAGCTTAGCAAAGGTTTCGTTTACATAAATCTAGTATTCTCGTACATAAACTTGATCATTTCAGCTTTCAGGCAAGATGTCTTCAATAGAAACAACATGATAAGCAATTGAACGCAACGTGTGATATTTAATGAGACTTCTTCAGATTCAGTCAAAAGAACAGACCCAAACAATTTGCTTGCTTGATAGAGTGTAATAGAGATGAATAGCCATTGAAACTCAAAAAGTGTAAGACGATGTGCTTTTTCGATATGTAATGTAAAATTATAGTCTAGATGAAGTTTTTAATTATGTGGTTTTAAGAGTTACTTTGGACCCAAAAGCTTGGTTTGTGGAGTGGAACCCTAGTCATCAAATCCATTCTGTCAAGTTAGGTTTTGACCACACACACGTTTTACTTTTCATCTTCGGGCATTTCCGATGGAAATTCTAGTTGAAGTGTTAATGCATGCACTATTAGTTTGCAACTTAAAAATCTTATATTTTTAGTGAAAATCTCAATGGAACATTTTGACGTTTTTTTCTCTTGTCTAAACAAGGAAGTTTAAACCCTTACTCTTAAACGCTTGTAGAATAACTATTAAACTAAACTAAACCTTTTGCCGCCTAACCACTTTCAAAATTAAAACTATTATATTGCTTTAAGGTCGTCACTATTTATTAAAATTAACAGTAATTATTATTAGACAACCATAAATGGATGACCAATTGTATCTTACATTCAAAGTTCTGAATGTATTAATTTCAAATATGAAATATGTCCGGTAAGCGGTTCTCAGGCCTTTTGCCTTTCAGCACTTTTTCAGCTCGAAAGAGCTATGACTGGATAAACTGCTGAAACCAAAAGTTACTCATTTGGAGTTATATCTATAAATCCGTTGCTTGCCACAGTTCATGAAATTTTATAAATTTTTGTTCATTGACAAAAAAAGAAGATAACAAGTTTCCCTAACCTTTTCATGGTGCTAAGATATCAGTCTTACCCAGCAAATTTGATACTTAAATAGCTTTGTGGCTATCAAAGGGGTAAAGACAGACGAATAGAGATTTTTTGAACACTGCATAGTATTATAAAATATATTTGACCGCAAAATAAACAACAGCGGAAAAACATTGGGGCGCAAACAGTCGAAAGAATGCAAAGTGAATAGGAAACAAAGGAACTTCTCAAGAATTTCGTGAATTTTAAACTTTAGCCCTTTTAGCCATAAGGGCCGGCATGAATATTTCATTGAAATCTCCAAATGAACGGCGAACGGAAACAAAACAAAATATAGCAAACGAAAATAAACAAACAATGATATCGGAAAAGAAACGAAAAAAATTCAAAGAATGCCAGGAAAGCGCATTCCCAGGCCTGAGGGTTTAGCTGAAACAATACAAACAGACGCAGCAGTAAATTACTTACAAAAACACATAAATTAAATGCTAAAGAAAATAAATTATTTAATTATGACCTTTCGAAAGTGAAGCGCATGAAAAAATAAAACTTAATTAAAAACAAATTTATCTCATTTAATGTCATTAAATATGAAACAACAGCATTGACCTGTTGATAATCTGTAGTGTTGTCGTTGTCGTTTATTTAACATTCCAAATGGTTTTTCTGTCGCTCAACCGATTATACCCAAATCAAGTTTGCGTGAGATAACATAACTTCCACTAACAATTTAGGGTATGAGAACACCATTAAATGCAAATAAAGAGATATTGTCAGGTACTATTATAAATAAGTAAATATATATGTTTTTTTGTTTTTCTTACACACGAACGCATAATTATATTATACACCCTAGAAGGCACCGATTTGGATAGAATTTGAAATGCTGCACTTCTCCAAAAACCGGGAAATTTTGTGCACAGTATGGCAAAGATTTGGTAACTATTATACTGCTACAGGGTTCCACAGCCATACTTGTTTTAAACATTCTGAGTCTGCTCAACAAGGGAAATGGCCACAAAGTGAATGATAACCGAAATAATGAAAACTAGCAAAATTAACAATCAAGGTAAGGACATAGAAGCAAATCGTTTCACTATACGCAGGTGGTTCTATGACCTTTTGATCGTCGGAAAGCCGTAAATATCTATATAGTGTGGAGAAGAAAGAATATTCCCCGGCAAATCTGTCGGCGAAACCAAAATAAATTATCAATCAGGAAGTCAAAAATTGCTGCACCCACTTTGCTCAGTCTGCTTTCATTTGACATATGTAAAAGAGAATTGAAAACACCTGAGCAAATATGCCTGGGTGTAATAATTTTATTGCTTCTTGTAGGCGCTACAGTTTTTTTCCCTCCGCTCAGTAATTCCATGTAATCATTTTGCAATTAAGTTCGGAATTTATAGCAGTGTGAACAGTTAATTTGCTATCATAAAAAGGTCGTCGCTGAGCCATATATAAATAAACGAAAAATTTTTCATAGACGCAATTATGGTGGCGTTTGTGTGTGTGTACGTTGTCACGTTCGAGGATCTGCGTCAGCTGGCGACAATCATCACCAACACACTATACATACGGAATCCAATACACAGCCCATGTTTGCGCTGTCGTGAGAGACTCCCCGTGGGTTGACATATAAAAACTACTGTAGACTGCAGATAAACAGCAGAAATGCAAAATACAATAGGCGACAAGTTTTAAGTTGAAAAATCACACATTCGAGTTAACACTGTCAATGCTTTCGATGAAACATAATATACAACAAAAATAAATTTAAAATATTACATTTTAACAACTGACTCGCTGTAGCATGTTATTATAATTACGATTAATTTTTTTTACGCCCATTTCCAAACAAAAGTATTTGTGAAATTAATACGTAATTATTACAAAGAGCTGGAAAAACTTTAGATATTTTTTTTAAATGCACAAATGTGCCATTAAAATTATATAATGTAATAATCCGTTGCAATAATTACCATTGTTTTAATGCTTCATCGCTGAAGCGAAAAGTACAATTGGTAAAAATGTTGTAAGATTCGCCTATTTAGCTTATATCTTATTGAAACCGTTAAATTAATGATATCCTTAATGATATCAACATAGCTACTACAACACTACTTTTCGACTGACAGCTTTTGTTGCGTTATGTACTCATATACCCTACTCATCGTTACAAGGTCGGCCATTTTGAATGCTTAGTTAATTTTTGACAGCTTTGCGATATTCTAAATAATGGATCAGAAATATCTGTATATAGTAAAATTTTGGGTGAAAAACAAAATTATGTAAGTACGCAAATACATTCCGAATACTAACTGTGCCATACAAACTGTTCTTAGGGGGTCAGCGAAGACCGTGCCGGACGCCCGACCATGTCGAGACAGGACGAAACATTAATGTAGTGAAGAACATAGTTTTGACGAGTCGTTGAATGACCGGTGGGGAAATTGCTGAAAAATTAAACATATCGATTGGCACGTGAAATTCGATTTTAATGAGTCGGGTCGGCGCAAAGTTTAGGCTAAAATGGCTCACTTTCGACCAAAAATATTGACATTGCTGAGAAGATATTGAACTTAGTTCGTGACGACCCAGATTTACGCCAGAGGCTCATAAATGGTGACGAAATGTAGGTTATATCCTGGAAACTAAAGCTCAACCATCTCAGTGGAAGCTGCCGCATGAGCCATTACTGAAGAAAGCACTACAAGTAAGATCGATGTGAAGATTTTGCTAAGATTATATCTGGGGATTACTTTGAAAGGGGAAAAATGCTTTCCTCATAAACCTCGTATATCGTCAGAATGAACCAAAGATCTTTCACGGGATATTCTTTTCAAACATGTTTATTCGTTAAATGTTAAAAACACTATTATTATCGATCCAATTACTTTAAGGCCAGCAATGTTTTTGACGTTTGTATGGGTTACGATAAGTTGTGACCGTAAATGGTAACTGTAAGCCAAGATGGGTGTAATAGGCACATCATCTCGAGAGAGATGGATTTTTACTTTATGTAATTTTTAAAAATATTGCAATGACACGATTACCCTGAAACAAAACCTTAAAAGTTTTTCTCAATCCATTTCTTTAAACTTTCTTAAAACATCAGTTTGTTATGATTGCACATTATAGTTTTATACAAACTTCTTCTATAATGATAAGTAGTTCTTCCAACTTTTAATTTTAAAATATTAAAATTTTCGCATTATAGGGTAGAGTTAGAGTATATTAGTTTTCTCACACAAAGCTCAAGTATGCAAATACGACAAAGTTTTCTTTTTTATGCACAATTCCTTGGATCAGTTTTACTATCAAGTAAAGAAGAATATTGATTTCAAAAAATATTTTTAATTAAAAAAAAAAGGATTTGTTAAGACAAAAGTTACTTTCTCCTATACTTACATATGTATATCTATACTTCCATGGCGTGAACAGTCCAATTTGGCAGCCATAAAATAAACGAAACTATACGAGAGTTGAAATAAACGTATCACTACTCACCATGATTGCTTATGACTTGTGCTCTGCTCTCTTTTTATAGCAATAACGGAATCTCTTATACACTCACTCAATGGAAGTTTCCAATGAAATTTATTCTTTCGCTCTTTTATTCTCCGGAATTCGTGCTCCTGCAACGGCCGCCGCTCTCAGCTATCCCATCCACTTCGGCTGTTAATTTCTCTAACTATACGACTACAAAGTTATTATTCAGTTGGTGGTTGTAGCTAAAATTTTCAGCTAGCGAAGGCTATGAATTTATAATAATTGTCATTGTTTTATGCTTCTCCATAAGAAATGAATTCATTTACAGGATAGTAGGAACCAGGAGCATACACAATCAAACTGTTGGATTAAATAGATGAGGGCGGCACATATAAAGAAATATTTAAATAAATTATTTTTACGATAATTGGGCTTTAACCAAAGCTCTTTGAATTTAGTAGTATTCAACTACTACTTTTTTAAGTAAATATATTTAGAGAAGATATTCTGCGAATAGACATAATATATTTCTTCCTATGACTTTACCTAGAGTCCTTTCGGAGATTTCATAAGTAAAATCTGTTCCTGACCAGGCTCTATCTTGTCAGTATGGATTTCAGGCCTAACCGAAGTTCCAAATAGAAGACTTAGAATTTCTAGATTATCATTTAACAAAACTAAGAACTTTTTTTGATTTCAAGTATCAATACGAAGACTTAAATTAAGCCTAGGGTTCATAGTCACTCTCAAATTAACAAAGTAAACAAAATTCTGTAGACTATACTTTTTTATTTCATAGTAAGAACAGTGCATTTATCTAGGGGAAAAGTACATTTTCTTACCCATTGAAGACCTCTTGGCTGAATGCCCGAAAGATCAAGTTTATGTACAAGTGTCGAGAGATTTTCTATGCCCAAAAAAACTTGTTAGAATAGATTTCCCTTTTCCATAGTGAGAACCAGAAAATATTGGTGAAATAGAGTAATTTATTTGATCTGCGATAATGGTATAAAAAATTCAGGTTTGATTGATACCTTTGCAATTACCTTATAACCGAATTTAGTGACGATATCTAGTGAAATAAAAAAGTATCCCACATGAGACTTATATGACCACTACATGATATAGTGGTCCGGTATCAGCGGTTCGGACAAATGACAGTTTCTAGAAAAAAAGGACGTTTGGAAAGTATCAGAATATCTCGAAAACTGAGCTACTAGTTTGGGTATATACAGACAATCAAAACATTTAAGTATTTTAGGCTCACCGAAGTTTCTTTGTGGGTATTAAAAACTTAATTTACGCTCTTCAAGGTATAAAGAATCGCAAAGGTAAATACCTGGAAAGAGAAAGGGAAATGAGTTGTTAAGAATCGAACTCTAAGACTGTCAAAAAATCAAGAGCGCCTTTTCAACACATAAACACCAAATTGGTTTTATATATTTTGATAAAGAAATCGAATGTTTAATGTTTACCTCAGTTGAATGGAATCATTTACGTAGCAGACCATTTGAAATATTTGCTATAATATAGAGTATAATATATCGGAAACAAAAATTGATATTGAACGGCTGCTTCTTTATATTATTAACTATTTTATTTATATTAATTATATTTTTAGCGCCTTTAGTTGAATTGAAGGTACAATTTATACGTGTTTATATACATATATAATTGTTTTTTGGTAACAAATCTTTAAACTCACAACTCAAGTGATTAAGGATTTTCTACTTGTAAACTACTAAGTCCAAACTAGAGAGATTTTTGGGACTTGCGCTTAAAAAACAGTCATCACACCTGCCTGGCGTCGGAGCATTCCTTACTTAGCGACATTTAATCTCCGCTTAATGTGATTAAAGTCTAAATAAAAGCAAGACGTGGCTGTGATACCTTTTAATCCCTTGAAAAGCACGGCAAGTCAGCAACACACGCGGTCAGTCATAGTCAAAGTCAAAACTCCATTTACTTTTTACTCTTTTGGCGCAGTGGAAAATCCTTTGAGCTGCTTTTGCGGCGAGCCTAGCCATCAACAATTACAAAGAATGCCGGCGCAAAAAGAAAATAATCCACACATACATACATATAAGCACACGTACTTACCGTTAGTGCACAGCCGCTTGCAGGCGGCTAAAGACTGAGAGCTGGAGAGGTGCGAACTGCATCTCTCATAATCACTGCCTTCCTACTTATCCCTTCAATTATCTGCGAAGAGCACTATGACAAAAACCAACGAAAATGGTGGGGAGAGGGGCGAATAAAATGTGCTATAAGTGGAAAGCGTAAACGAATAACGTAGTGCAAATGTAATGGGCATAGCGTTTTAATTGCAGCCACGGCTACCTACGTGGAAGCCGCCGAGCTGGCAGAAGAATGGGCGCCAAGAGTCGCTCAAATGCGCCGTGGTTGTTGACTGTGAAAAAAGTACAACCGCAATTATTTTCACTTTTCACAGTTGTTGTTGTTGGACGTATTATGTTTTTCATTTTCACATACACATATGCATATATGTATGTATATATTATATTATTTTTGGTTTCTCCCTTTTCCACTTTTATGCACTCTTATGTATTCGTTTACATTGGCAGCCTTTGTTGGAATATTTTTGTTCCTGCTGAATTATACGCACACACACACACAGAAACATTCATAAACAGTCATAAGGACACGTGCAAGGGGAGCGGTATTTGGCGAAAGCCACTGCAACGGAAACTGAAAACAGTGGCAAAGACAAGTGGCGCAGCCAGTAGCCGCAAGCATGGGCAGTGAGTGAAACGTGTGCAAAATATGTACATAAACAGAGCTCATTTGCCGGCGAGCGAAAGAAAAACAGAAACAGCAACAGCAACAAGTATACAGCCGTACAAACAAAGCATGTACCCAGCAACAACAACAGCAGTGCGGCATAAAACAGCAGAAGGTACGGCAAAAATAAAAAAAACCTAAAAAAACCAAAAAAAGACAATGTAAAAAAGCAAAAACAAATAGTTGCAGCAGCTGCAACAACACAAGTGCATAACAGTGTGGCAAAAGTGCGGTTAAAAGCCATACAACGATAAAAAGACGTGCAAAACCGCAAATGGAGCAACGAACCGCCCAAAAGCCACTTCAAATATTCCACTTAACGCGGACAAAGTGTGCTATGCAACGCCGGCGACTGCCATGACAGCGGCGTCTGTATGGCAACAGCGGGTATTGGGGCTAGACGCTGTGGCTACGCCACGTTTTAAGCGCTTCGCGGGCGACTTCGGACTGTTTGGGTTTACTATATGTCACCGAAAGCGGTGTGAGTGACCACCTTTAAATGAACAAAAAATCCTTCAATCTGCGCAACAACAACAATGTTCATTAACAGTTATGACAAGTAGTGCTCATTTACAAGTTTTCTAGGACACCAAATCAGCACAAAAGTTCTCCTGCTCGCTAAACCTATGCTAAAAAGTAAACATTTGAGTAATTTGTAAAAAATAAGTACGGCAAATCTCGACAATTGTGGAGCGTAGAGCTGAATATACCACAAGTTGTTTTGAGTATCGGCGAAAAAACGTTATTCGAAAATATCCAAAATGAAAACCCTGAGCCGGTTCGAAATGAGAAATTTGAGGTTAAGCTTTCCATAATTTGACATTGCTTACCTAGACAATATCAACTATGAAAAACTTTTTCGGTAGTTTTTTACTTTGACCCTCAAAACCAACTTAACGAACTGCCCATGGTATGAAAAAATTGTATACATTATGGAACCAAATTATATTACACCCCTGATTCCGCCACGATCAGATGCGCTTCTCTAAATAATCAAAACCACATAAGCTTTTGCCAACTGTGGCTTCTGTGTCCATTTTGAATGCTAAATTGTACAACTGTTTCCTGGACTAGCTGCCAGTGCGCTCATGACTAGTCAAGGAGTACCCGTAGTTTTTATCAGTAGCATCACGCTACTTTGTTATTCGACTTATTGTGGTCGGTCTTTGCGGAATCGCTACTAAACAAAGCGCTCGTACCCTTGTCGCTTAAGACTCACGGTTGCTCCGCTGCACTATTCCATCCTAGCACTTGGTATGTAGACCTCGTGTGAGCTTAATAATTGTTGGTTTGTAACCACTACCTGTGCAACAGCGAGTTCATTCTAAACCAGATTAAACTGTAAGAGAACCACTGAATTATTTCAGCATAACAACACCCATTGGCGCTCATACGGCGAAGCAAATATTTTAAAGTTGCATGAAGGTCAGCGATGTGACTTAACCTAGACACTTTTACGTCCAGTTTCTACCAGATTGAGGTTGAAACATCCCGAAAGACATACTTCCAACAAGCCAAATGTAGTGGATGGGGCCACCTATACAGCTCATAAGGCTTTGTCTATCAATGAGGGACTTATCTAGAAACTTAAAGTATCTGAAAGAAACAGCATTCACAGTTATCAATGTGGAATCCGCGTTACCTTTGAAAGGAGGATCACCCCCATGATCAAACTTACTCTAACTTAACAGTAGACTCGTAAGGCAATAAATACTGTCAACAGTTTCCCAGAGGGCTTACTCTCATACAAATTTGAAATATTTTACGTGAGTGGACCGATGAACAGGCAAACAGCCGGAGCTTGAACTTTATTAATCTGAGCAAAATTTTCTAACTAATTAAAGAGTATATCATTCATGTACATTCAGCTATTATATTTATTTTTGGTATTTGTAAGCATTTATCAAAAGACATTAAAGTCTAAGCTCTTGTGAATAAGTCTACACCAGAATGGCACAGATCTGCCTTTTTGGATACCATTCACTACCGATGAATTCGTTAAGCACATACACTCAGGCTTTTGAGGAGTAACTCAGTCCTTCCTTACTTGTTTCGCTTGCTTCTTCACACCCAGTTTCTCAAAGAAAAGCAAGATACCAGCCCTGCCGTCATCTAATATATTTATAACATAAATTAATTTAAAACGCTCACGTCTGCGCAACCCTTCCTCGAAGTCGTTCAAATGCCGCCTTAACTGCAGAAATTGAATTTACAGTTGCAATCGATGTTGCAAAATTTACTTTTGCAAACCTGTTAAACGTGCAACATGCACAAAATACGAGTACACCAAATACACAAAGCACCGAAAAACCCTCGAAGTCGCGAAAAAACACGCGCCAAACTAAACACGGCCAGTGAAACAGAAAAAAACGCCAAAACAATTTAAAACAATCATAACGTGAGCGGAAACAAAAGTATATATGCATGTGTGCAAGCACATACACAAGCACTTGTGGACACGTGCGAACGAGAGGCAAAAGCGTCGTTTCACCAGCATTTCACCGGCACTTTGCTGTTTGTTGCGCTTATGATTTAATGCACGTAAACACTTAGCGCACGGCGGCAGACAATAAAAATGGGTAGCAAGCATTGCAGCAACAAAAGTGCACTAACTTTGTAAGCTCAAGTAATAGAAATGCTGCAGAATAGCGAGTTAGTAGAATAATGGCAAGAGCCCTCACCAAGATTGGCTGCCTCAGCCAAATAGCCGCTGCCACGCTTTATCAACAGCCAAGCGCCACATACAAGCATACCACGCGCCGTGCGGCATTGGTTTTGACAGCGTTTTGATAGCGGTTCTAGTGGTCATCGTCATCAGCGGGCAATAGCAGCGGACGCCCATTACCACACCTTTGTAATTTACCACAAGGTTAGGAAAATTCACTTTGAATGCGCGCCATGGTTGGTTAGTTGGCTGCCGTCCTACGCCATAGTTGTAAACATGTAGGTGCATTGGTGAATTCCCTGCCATGTAGCACTTTTCGCATAGCAAAGTTGAGGTCACTCTAAACCTTGTTATGTTGGCTCCCTGCCGGCACTTGCTCACACGGATTCACTGTTTGTTGCGCGTTGTGTGCGACTTGTTTACTTCGCAAACAAGTCACGTAAAGAATCAGTGGGCAGCATTGTGAACATTGCTGTGACGCAGCTGATACGAAGCGTCGTGTGAACGGACTGACTGCCCGAGTGACAGACAGCCAGGCAGGCATGTACGAAGAGGGAATTCAAAGCTACGATGGACAGCCAAGTGAGTATCAACACAAAAGCGCTCTGTCAGGCCGTGAGGACCAAGCGACCAACTAGCCAAGCTAGTCAGTCATTCGGCTCGTATATTAGCCCGAGCAGCAGGTCAGCAGTATTGCTATTTACGGTGGCTAACGAGGCCAGGAAGGACGTCGATGCGCTGTTTTGCAATGACTGTACAGAATGATGGACACACTGACAGTCCGGTTCGTAGTGTTTTGCTGGGCCTCTGTGCATACACTTGGATGAGTGGATGTGTACTTATGGCCTACACTTGTTCCATTGCTGCTTAGGTTGCTGATTATCGTTATTGCTGCTTTTGTTTCCACTAGGTATTCTCAATAATCGCTCTCGTGTTATCGATTATCATCGTACCGGATTATTTATTAAAGAGCTTTTGGTAACCCGTTCATCCCAGATATTGATAATGCGAGTAAGTCATTTAATTTTAGTAATGGTCAATTTTGGCGATGAATAGTATATTCTTATAATTCCTAGTGCCCAACCTAACATCTTTTCTGATTCCTAAGTAAATCAAACTCTTTGTTCGTTCCAAAATACATAAATGAACGAAGATCTTAAAACCAGGTGCTTCAGTCAACCCATTCATCGCCCGCGTTCTTATATTACTTATCAGATAGTACTTATAAGTTTTATATCATCAGTTGTACAAAGACAACTCTCCAAAAAAAGCTTGTAATCTCACATCAATTTAGCCATGTCCGTTCAATTTTCTTGATCTTAACAATGAAGAAATGTTGGTAGATCTGGAAAGGAAGAGGATACATTCCTACGCTGCCGATATCGCAGTTTCAGTTAGAGTAAATTCCTGAATACCCTCGCTCTTATGCGGAGAACATTAAGAAACACATAAACCTATAAATTATGCCGCCATTATTAAATGGTACCAGGCTAGCAGAGAAGATAAGGCGAGCTACTTGGGGCTAATTCTAGACAGGAAGCTTTGAAGGAAACCAAACTTGGACTCTGGGGTAATGAAAGATGCACAGCACTACGTCTAAAAGGATGGTGCAAGAATTAATGCCTAGATTAGCTCGTTAGCTCTGCACTGTATTTGTGTGGCCGATTGGGATTTATATGACGGTAGATTGGTATGGTGGTCAATAATAGGAAAGAAAAACGCTCTTACATTCAACATACATATTTGGTCGTCAAAGTATGTTCACAACAAGGAATAAATGTATACATGTATGGAAAAAGCCGGGCGATGTTATTGGCAACTGTCAAGCAGATGACCCAGTTTGAACAAGCACTACAATACAAGTAGACTTCGGAAAGGAGAAATTTTTATGACTCTGGCTACGAGCAGGTATTAATTGACAAATATGGAATTATTCTGTAGAAATATGCCTTGACTTATTCAACAAGTAGGCAAAAGTGGTAGGAATATAAAAACTCCAGTAAGAGTGCTTTACAGACAGACAAACTGGTAGACTGGCAATATCCTATAACAATTATTGTAGAAGCTGTCAAGAGGTAGAAGGAGAAGCGACTTCCTATGAAACTTCCTTCTAACTTTCCTTCTTCGAAACTATCGGTAGAGGGTTTCTCAACAATGTCTCGCAGGTTTTTTGTACTGAAAAGCTTCATCAAAAAGACGGAGAGGCAATAGAGTGAGGGGACTTAAGTTCACTGTACCCAGTGGCACCACAATGAGCCTCCTAAAGGTCTAGGTGCGTTGTTACCACTCCACCTACCTACCTACTACTAATGATTATGATAATTCTGTTTTTAAGCTTTTACACAAATTAATACTTTTCCACAATATCGATGTGAAATTAACCTTAATTATTGATCTATAGTCGCATATTTTCAGTGCGTCACAAAGCTTTCATAATCAACATGGAGTTAATACTCTTTAAAAGAGTTACGCTAAACTTTTCCAACGAAACTTCTACGAGTATTTGTTCGAGCACCACCGAGCCATAAGGAGTTTAAGCCAGTGCAAGGAAAATGTTATTGCGTCTTTGGCGAATAAGGAATACAAATCTTAACCCCAAATCAAGATAGTCAATAGCAAGCTAGACTAAAATTAGTTCAGCTTATAATTTTCCTCGTCAGAGAATGAAAACATTGGCGCATATACACGTACATAGATGATTATTTTGCCGTTTATGCGCAGTCCAATTTCGCTCCTGCAACATTTCCGCATAATATTGTGTTATAGTTGGTTTGGTTCGCAAGTGAATTCTGACTTTTGTTGTTTTGCAATTTTACGTTTCGCTTTACTGCGGCAAAATTGCCTGAAAAGCGCAAAAAGACGCCGACTTGCTGCCAGACTGTGGAAGAATTAAGTAATTCATGAAATGAAGAAAGCACATGCGTGGAGAGGGGAACGGCTTCGGCGGAGGCAACTTAGCACTTGAAGTGGAAACTCATGTTGCAACTACAAAAACAACAATAACAGCCAATAGCTTATTAAAGGGGGCAGTGGGTGGTGTACTTAAACATGCATACGCGTGTGTGTGTGTGCGGCTCGTGCATACAAACTAGCATTTTAAGCAACAGATGCGGCAGCCAGAGCAAATTGCAGCTTAAGTTGGTTAATTTCGACAGTTGTATTGCGCTGCGCAGCTCCACTCAACTCAGCACTGCCAAACAGCCGCTCCACACTGCTCGAGTGTTTGTGTGTGGGTGTGCGTGTGCGATTTTTATGCGCCAAACGCATGTGCACACCTAGTCGAATGCTTGTTGCATGATCATCTCTTAATGCCTGCAGCATCTTCTTTCATTGCTTGTTGCAAGCGAAATGGTTAGCTGCGCTAATGTACTTATAAACTTCAAGCTACAAGTCAGCCAAAGTATGTGCATACATATGTGGCTGTGTGTGTGTTCATTGCAGCATAGTTGGATTTTTTGTTGAATGCGTTTCAGATTGCAGTTGCAACACCCACCAGCATACTCACACATACACCTGCATAGTCGTATTTATGTTGGTGTAGTTGTACGTGTGTGTGTGCGCTCAGTTTTGTAAACAGTTGCCAACACAGCTCTGCTGCTGATTTCAAACTCGTCGACTCCAGAACATTGTGTATGCAGTAGGAAAATTAAATCTACTTTCTAATATAAAAATGATTAAGTTCCATTTTGTTGTCGACGATTTCAAAAGCTTTTTACGGCGCACGTAAGTAGCTGCGCTGCGCTGCACCAACAACAGCAATCAGAATAGCAAAAGCAGGAAAACAACATTAGGTGTATGCATCGAGCAATATACTACGAGCTAACAGGTACATATATACAAATATATATATATTTATGCATATGTATATATATACAGCTATGTGTTATTGTGAGTAGAAGCAACAAGAGTAACAAAACAACCTTCATATTGTGTGTTAGCGTTGTTGGCGAAAACAGCAACAGTTTAGCAAGCGATAGCTGTGCCTTAAAGCTCCGGGCGGTAAGCAGTAGTTGCAACAAGAATAAAGTGAAAAGCGCAAAAACTCACAACTAAATATTGCTTGTGCTGTTTGGCTGCATTTCCGACAAAGGCAGCTACAAAAGTGCCGAGAAGGAAAAGAAAAGTATTTGTAATTCCAGTTTGGTCAGGGGGAAAAACAAAAATGAAAAAAGTAAGAAGGCTAGGCTCAGTCCCAACCGAATACTAAAAAGCTTCCAAATGTCATTAAAAACTGACATATTGGCCGATTATTCAGGATAATGTAAACTGAAAGGAGATCCCTATATTATGTATGAGTGTTAGGAGCAGTACTCTACTGATTTATTTTTTAATTTTTTATGATTTTCATTGAAATGTTTCTCAAATTGATGAACTTTTCAATATCAAGCAAAGACGTTCCAAGTTTGCATATTCGGTATCTCAAGAGTTGCAAAGTTATAGCGCGATCCGACCATTTCTAAAACAGAGCTTCCACATCTTAAGGGCACTATGTTCGCAAAATTTATTTCGATATCTACCTTGATCCCGAGTTTATCTAAAATGAAAATATCCAAATTAAAAGAATTAGGGGAATTTAAAACAGCCCTATATAAGAAGTAGACATGATTTCAGCATGATTTTCACAAAAAATAGGCAGTGCAATGCCGATTGTCAACTTCATATTTTAAATATTTTTCATTCGGAGGTCACATAACTTCATTTATGTAGTTATGTCCTCAGGTATTTATACCCTGAACAGGGTATATTAAGTTTGTCCCGAAGTTTGTAACACCTATAAAAAACGTCGGAGACCCTATAAAGTATATATACAAATGATAACGAACTAGTCCCTCAGTTTTTAAGGTGATATAGGACCACTATAACATATAGCTGCCATACAAACTGAACAATCGGAATCAACTTCTTATATGGAAAACTTTCATATTTGGCAAGATATATTCACGAAATTTTGTATAGATTACTTTCTAAGGCAATAATGAAATCACCGAAGAAATTGTTTAGATCAGTTAACTATAGATCAAACTGAACACATAGTTGCTAACAGAAATGCACCTGTGAAGGGTATTTAGCTTCGGTGCAACCGAAGTTAACGTTTTTTCTTGTTTTTTGATTTCGACTGCACTGTATCAAGAATATTAAATGTAAAATTTTCCCATTAAATTCAGTGGGAAGTACACCCGACTTTTCGAAAACTTTGAAATCACAGATCGCTGACTTCAATTTAGATAGAGCGCTATTTAGTTTTTCGATTAACGGCATTTTTAGGGCGAGGCAGTGCTCCGATTTCGCTCATCTGTAACACCGACCTTCTCGGAGTGCCAAGGAACACATGTAAAAACTCGTAAAAAACGTAAGCAACTACTCAAGTCAGCGCTTACATGAAATATCGGACAGACAAATAACCGGAATCTAATTTGTTTGGTTATAAACAATCTCTAAGAAAAATAGAATATTATTATGCAACATGTTACGAGAGTCAAAAGCCACACACTTAGTTAGTCTTATTGTTGTTCTTGTGATAAAGGGAATTGCAATATAAAAACACCTTAGTCCCTATAAGTTGATGTTGGTGAGCAAATGAATAAAAATATGTACTGCACTTACGTTAACGAAAAGAAACGGCCATTGCAGCATCAGGTGCCACACAGTGCAGTCTCTTTAATGTTTTCGTTCATTCCTTTTTTACTCTTTCTCGGCAGATATTGTATAGTATGTATTCCAATTATGTTTTTGAATACTTGCGCTTATCAAACGAAATATGTGATTGTATTCAATATATTCTTCATGTGTATATAAGTATTAATATCCATCGTATATTAACTAGTATATAAAAAAATATTAGAATAAACGCCTCGAAATATAACTTTTTGATTTAACTAAAGCAAGTATTACAAAAAATTTTCAGTAGCTTGGGTAAATATTTTTTTAATCTTCCAATGGATAAATTTGAAAATCGGTGAGGAAATCAGTACAAGCCATTCAACATGGACTCTTGTGTAGTTCTTACAAATTACTGACCCACTTTCGAGGTTTTTAGGAGATCCTCTTCACTAAAATGAAAAGAGGATAGAGCCTTTTTTGACCTCTAATATGTAATAATAGAGTCGAACCACTTGTCTACAAGCCATTCCTTTGTATGCATTGAATCAGAATTTGATAAACGGTTGTCCCTTGATCGACGATGGTAAAATATCTGGTGTGTGTGTGCAATGAGCAAGACATTTTTTTTATAAAACAAAGGTTAAAAGATTTAAAGATGGACATTTTTTTTTTATAGAGCAAAGCTTAAAAGCTTTAAAGACGGAGATAACCAACTTTGCCATTTTTAGCTTTAGAGGGGTAGTTTTCAATCATTCAGTACTTGTTTTTGAAGTTTCTCTCTTTATAATGAAGTTGGCCAGAATGTTACTGTGAATGAGGAATGCTTTAGAGTCATGATTAATAACGTTAATAATTAAATATGATGATGTAGGTGATCTTTGTTTAAAAGAATACGAGTCGATATTTTACACAGCTGGATTATTTTTAGTGATACTGAAAGGCTGCTTTTGTGAGAATATGTGAAGTCGCTTGTCTACGCAGATAAGCCAGTGACGATTAACGTTTTTGAAGAGAATATTCGGAGCGTTATTGTTGATATACGGCCGAAATTGTTACAAAAAGTGATCGAGAATTGAACCTCTCAGCTGGTAATTATTCGAGTCAGCCCCGGCGGTAATTTGCCCATAGTATTTTTTAGAACGTAATGATGAATTCCTATGTCTTTAATGAAACATAACTCTTGACTTTTTAATAACCAAATTTCAAAAAATAATCATTTGGAAAAATCAAGAATTAATATCCCTAAACGTAAATTACATAGCTCATAATAAATAAAAATAACAATAAAAGGGACTGAAACCCGTAAGGTGTCCCAAGAGACCGATTTTCACCACTACAAGATTATAGACATCGCCGTCTTATTGGTCCACTGGGCATCCGAAGTCAAAACCTTCTAATGCCCTTGGGAGGATTTTACCACATCTTTATCAAACATGCAACAATGTTCCACCATAGTGCTGATGGTATATTTTAATTCACATTACTACGTTTCCAAACCCTTGTCAATAAACGAGATTTCTGGACACAACAATACTAGAATAGAATATTGAAGTCGATTGTTTGGCGTGCTGTCCAAGAACTCGAGACCCAATGGTGTTTTGATGGCTTTCTAACTTTACAAATTATTACTGCATCTCTTCTCTTAATTAAATAGTATACATCGAGGTATATTTGCCTCTTTCCTCGCCTATTTTCTCACTTCCTCATGTTTCTTTGTTCGGAAATACATACTAAAGAGTCAGCCGTTGAATCTATTATGAGCGCTGTCAGAAAATGTAATCACCTTTGAAATAGGTGTATTTCATTCTTGGACCGTTCAAACCTCATTACGAATTACTGTCGAGGTGTAGGGAGAGAGACATAAAGTCCGACCTGGGCCCCTAATGAGATGAAAGATGAGTAAGTGATTGCATTAACAAAGCGTGTAACATTCCACATGAATGTTGACGCCTAGATACTTCGAATTGAGATTGAACAATAAAGCTAAAACATTGGGAACGCCCTCAGTTTGTCAAGTTATTAACTAAACTAAACCGAAATGATTGTCGGTTTCCATACATTAAGCAAAGCAAAACAATCGATCACTATTATTGTGGTCGTATACTACAAGAGGAAATGGAATGATTCTTAATTAAATTAAAACGTCTGCAAATTGCATGCTTCAGAGTGAACATTAATAAGTTTCTTAAAATTCTACACCCACACAATAATAAATTTATACAGTTTCCGAAAGACCGCACACACCACGCCATTTGTCATGCACCAATACATACAAAAGTGCGTACATACATACTTATGCAATATATTTCCTTGGCATATACGGTTATCACTACAAATACCGTTCGTGTGTTGCTTGAAGGCATCAAACTGCGATATGAATATAACGGAAACCCCAAATGTTCGAAATGACGCCATTGGGATGAAAGAGCCAAAACACGAAAACCAATGATGTATCACATGACATAAACGGGCAATTCATAATGGACCCACAGGCAGATGTGCCACAAAGGAGCGAACAACGCAAACCGACCAAACAACCGAACGCACACAGCGGCCGAACAGCAGTCAATGCGGTTGCAGATAACGAGGTTGATTGGAGAAAAGGTCGCTCCACACACTGGGCGCTGTAATATAACTTAAAAATATTCAAATTATCCCATTAACCACAAGCTTATCGTCGAACATCATCACACCTACCGGCCAGCACGCAGCTGTTTCCCCATACGAAGCACTCACCCGAGCCCACGCGCATATGCTTCGTTGTGCCCATGCTCACAGCGGTTTGTGTACGTTGCTGGCGTATTCTTGGAGAAATTTTTCTACGCCCACTACACATCAAACCATTTGGTAGGATTAAATATGGGCTGATATCATAAGTGCCAGCAAATTGATATAACTTCCGGCCGTATACTCCTTCGTTCGGTCACTCCTTCAGTTGTTGCAATAGCAAAAAGCTAAGCTATTTGTTCAGTTATAGGTCATAGCGATGCAACTTGCTCTTTGCCGTTATAAGTATTATAATCACATTTGTTGACTTCTACGGCCACGCATTCGAATGGATATTTTTACACTGCCAAAAATATGTGAGACAACCTATGTGTGGTCACAAAGTTTGGAAAACCGAAAAAGGAAACACCAGATACCCTTTTACTCGTAGCGTGACAAGCTAAGTGGATTTATCTCAGAAACTGAGTGACTGAGTGACTCAGTTTTTGAGATACCGACAAAAAATTTTACACCCGACCTTTTCTCGTCAAGAATCCGCTACTTTGTCGGTACAGCCATTAAAATAAAGATTTGTTGGCATTATAGACCATAGAACTGGCGTAGCCCCACAGAAAATAGTCTAACGGCGTCAAATCGTAAGGCCGAGGTTACTTATTGACAGGGACATTTCGTGAGATATCACCTTCACCAAACTTGGTTTCCAAAAAGCGATTGTTCCTGTCGGAACCACATATTATTCAAGTCCATATCAGCCAATTCGGAAGTTCATTGTAAAGTGCCGGTCTTGATCATCAAGTATGGCCCATTGACGCCGCCGGCCCATAAACCGCACCAGACCGTAATTTTTTTGAGGTACAATGGTGACTGTTGGAGTACATGTGGATTGCTACTTGACCGAAAACGCATATTTTTTTTATGATGACGTTGAAAATCCGGATCATTTTCAAATTGCCACTCAGCAGAATTCACGAACATACGACAATTCTGGTGGTCAAGCGACTTCAACTCCTGCATCAATTTGATCTTGTAAGGATATAGGCCAAGATCTTTTCGCAAAATTCACCACAGCGGCGTCACAGAGGTGCCCAACACTTAAGAACGAAGTGAGAGGGACTGATTTGAGTATTTCGGAATTGATGGCTAGCGTCAGCAATATACTCGAAACGACGGGCACTTCTTTGCTCCTGGCACGGAAAGATTTTGTGATGTGCCTGTGGATTAAAATTTTTCCACTAGACGCTCAATTGTTCATCTGAAAAGATGATTATAACGACCTTAAATTGAACATAGCGCTCTTAAAATTGAGGCCTCTGTGTCCGAATTTCGGTAGTAAATTTAAATAATCTCGACTCGTTGTTGGAGCGTATATATTTCCATGATGAAATGGCAAACCTTAGTGAAGACGAATGTTTTCTGTCTTTATCGGTCTACGTTTATAGCATTCCTATTGAAAGACCCGATATTAGGTGGACCACCAAGCACCAAGAAGAGCAAGAAGTGAACAAGTAAGGTCTCACAAACCACCAGATGGGCGTATGGAATCAATTTGGTTAGGCATCAAAAGATCTCTTCATATTCATTGAAATTATCCGTTTTATCCTTCCAAATTAGAGCTTTTTATGATATAAACCCATTCAAATATCTTGCAGAAGTTTGAGGACTTGAGGAAATAACGATGCTTTCAGAAGCTTAAAGGAAGTCTTGAGACAAATCTCACTAACCTCTTTGCTGATTTTCAGACTTTAGAAGTTTCTTAAAATATCCTTTTAAATTTGGAAATGTGTAAGATATTGCAATGTCAGACAAGACTAATAAGCACCACAGAATTCTAAGAAAAGATTCCAGCATTTTAAATATATGAAAGAGAATGATTGAGTTCGATGTTTCTAATTATTTTTAATTTACTTCCTGACAAGCCTAAATAAGAAACAGTCAAATAGTTTCTCCATTTAACCAAGCAAGTTTCACAGTTCTGATCTGATTTATAACCAAACCTCAACTTAACTTTATTCGTAACCTCTATACAAAAGCGAGCACCGATTCAGACACTTCTTCAGGCTGCATTTGAATCTTTCTGAATGCTTTATAAATTTTTCATTACTCAGACGTAAGTCATTGTTTAACATTTCCATTATTGTTTTTGTTTCCGTTTTTTATTATTTCTTGTCTAAATATTATATTTTAAACAAACTTAAAATTTCATGTTGTCTGATACGTTTAGTTATGTTTTTCTCAGTGTATAACAAAACTGAATTTATATTTTAAACACGAGCTTTTATTACCTCACTCTCACACTCACACATGTAAATTCTTTCTTGGCGTATATTAATGTACATACTACTACATACATACATACTATACGTAATATTTTGTATAGGCAAACTAACCTTAAAGTTCTTAGTGTAAAGCAACGTGTATCCCTGTAGGTGGCCACACAAACCGGCCGCGGCGATAAAAGAATGGAGATGTTGTTGATGCGTACGTTAATAGCATTGATGGCGTTGTTGTTGTAATTTAAAGTAAGCCCACAGCCTATAACCACCTTCGTGACCAATGGCAGCTGCACAAACCGACGCACACGCCGACCGCACCAAGGGCGAACCACTCCAAAGGGGCGGATGTGTACCGCAATCCCGATAGTAGCGGAAATGGCTTGTTGATATTTAGCATGCGTAAAGGAAGTGGAAACACCAAAAATATTATATACAAATTTCACATGAACACACACATACACCTACGCCAATGCATACTGATGTGTTTATTATATATGGTTGAGATGTGCATAAATTTGCGCTCACTTGGCGCATGCTTTCGTTAACAGGCAAAATAACACAATCGCCGCTGCGTCCTCACACATACACATATACAAAAATACAATGGTGTGCGTGTGTGTTTTTGCGATATTTTTGAAAAGTGGTCGCTGGTAATTGACCTTTCGGTGGACTGCGATACCGAATCCATTGTGGGCAGGAGGCGGCCAACAGGCATCTTATCACTGCATGTCAAAAGTCGAAAATGAAACCAAATATTACTCATACGCACTGTGGCATCAAAATACATAGACATGTGTATACAAGCGAATATGCATAAAATAATAATGTGAAATGCGTGCAGGCGACCGCAAAAAACCATTTCATTCGAACCGCACGCGTTCACTCATATACAAGCTCACACACATGAAAGAGGCATGAGGGAGGAAATGAAAGCAATCTTTTGCATTTGTTAGCATTTGCAAGCCGCTGCGCGTGTACACGTGGCCATATCTGACTGTGTGCAAATATTTTTGGACGCCTGTTTTCTGGAAATTCCACATTTCGTTGGCGATAATTTTACAAAATTTATTTTATGTTAAACATTTTATTTTTATTGCGTCAATATTTATGTCCGCATGTTTGCAGAGCAATTGGCCCAAACGTCAATGGCGCTGCTGCTGTGGCCGGCTGTTGAATGATGAATGTGCGCATTGCTCAATAATTTCGTGAAACCAATTGAATGTTCTCGCATACAAACTAGCATATGCATATACATATATGTAAGTAAACATGTATGCGTTCATTTACTCGTAAAATATTGAAATTTCATTTTATGCCACGCAAATGGTCTAAACGCGCAAAGGCAACGTCAACGCAGGCAACTAATGTGCATATTTATGTTTTCCATGCGAAATTGTCAGTTTGCAGTTGTGTGCGTAAGTTTGCTATTTTTGTAGCTTAACTGTCGAGAGTTTTAGAACAACTTTGTTGCGCTGCAAATGAAGCATTAGCGAAAATTATACAAGCGACTTGTCAAAAGGATGCAAATTAAATGTGAAATTCATAAATTAAATGAACAGGGTATTTCATCTAAATTGTGTGCCATTATGAGCAAAATATTGGCGATATTTAAATTAATTTAAATATTTTACAATATAAACTGAACTATTAGCCGAGCTGAAAATAATGAAAATGTGCTACTACAAGTACATATTCATATATTATTTGTGCTACTTGTTTGTATATTGATGTATGGCCTCAACAATATAAATATGAAAATAAGCCATATTTTGATTTATGTGAAATCCTATTTACTGATATGAAAAAACACACAAAAAGTTTGAATGCTGTCCGGTACAACCACATAAACCAAAATTGCGTTCCACCTAATTTGTACCGAGCAATTCTGTTTTTTTTTCAGTCATCCTATCCTAAGTACAAGCAAAACTAATCGGTCTAGATCGATCGGTTGAAATAGAGATATAGAGAGGAAAATTACCACTAAATTATGTATCAGTTAAAATGAAAGACAATTGCTCAGAACCATAATAATATTATTATCACATTTGCAAAGTATTGGTTGTCTTTTTTGTAGTTAATGAAAAAGATACAACTTCCTCCAATTTTTTTAATGAAGTTATTCGAAAATTAAAATAAATTAGATCAGCAAATGCATGTATTTGCTCTTAGTTCTAACTCGGGTTCTTTGCGAGCATCACAGTTAAATTTAGAGATACATCTTGTAATTTGAAAACAAAAGTGTCGTTAGCTTCTCTTAGACTAAACAGTGATTTCTTCTAAAAGAAGAGAATATTAGAAGTGTGCTCACTTTTAGACGCCACGTGATTTCTGCCTCTTCCTAGCTTGTCATTTACCTTTCGAGTTTGTCCATAATATTTAGACTATCTCTTCACAAATATACTTTGTAGTTTTTCTGGAAGTCTATTTTGACCTCTAAAGGTGCTTCGTTAGAAACAAGAACAGTCTCCGCTGAATTGGTCCCGCAAGAAGAAACATGTAGTTAAGTTATTAAAAGCATTTTCCGAAAAATGTGGACACTAAATTATTTTGCTAAGCTCTAAGGGGGTGTAATCCTTTAAGCGATAATCAGCATTATTTTAAGCTTCGTGTAAATTGGATCGCAGCATTGAGAGACACTTGAGGGCTAAACAGTTTTTTTTAAGTGGAAGTGGCCTCCCCCTCTAAATATCTGCATCTGTGTATATCATCCCAGTCCCTGAAGTTAACTCAATAAAACTTACCGAGAAGAAGTCCTTTTAGCATTTCTTCATAGACTCAGAAAATGGTTAAAATTAGGTAATAACCAAGTTTATGTTGAAGATTACTAAAAGTGCTATAACTCACTTAATAAAAAGGCCATAAGTGTTAAATTTCATGAGCAATATGGCTGGGAAGAGCCTTATGAGAGCCAGTGTAAAAATTGGAGAATGGACGAACTACTTGAAACATTCCTACCGAACTTTTTGTATGAAGTTATCCAATTATTACTATTTACACAATGGAAATGGGAGAATTCAGTTGACAACAACGTCTACATTTATATTTTCTGCCAAAAACGGTCAAAATCAGATTAACACCTCTTAGAAGAATGTATAAAATCATTACAATAATTTTAAGAACAAATTAAAGTTCATTCCGTTCCGATACCAGGTGATTCAGTCTTCCTGCTTTTAGAAACAAATTTGGGACCTGCTCTCTCTGACATTCCTTTATTACAGTGGACATTATTGGAATCGAGTCACAACCACACCAACTTTCCACATAACAGGATTTTAAATTTCATTTGATGCCTCAAATTTCTAATAAAACTTTACATAAAAAGTGTCTTTACATAAAAAGCGTCTTCCTACGACCAAAAATTATCCAAATCGGACCAAAATGGTTTAAGCCCATAGGTACTGAGTAAATGGATACAAATGCCTATACTTGGTATTGATCAAAAAATCGATCAATATGGGAGATATGTAATGGATATTTGGAGAAACTTTTTCAGGTCTGTGTGACAAAAGAGGGTTGAACCGGAAAAATAATTCACTTAGCCTCCATATACCTAATATAAAGAAGATTGATCCTCCATTTGACTTTATACCACATAATTCGGATAATGAGAGAGTTATTTAAATGAAATTTAGGGAGTGTGCTTCGCAAATAACCAGGTATAATTTTTCCAAAAGTATATAAAATCATACGAAAACTTGCATTAGCTCCATGTAAATCATATTCAGGATCTTGGAACGTCCGGTGGACTTTAAATATTTACTCCACATATGTATTTATTTATATGTGTATATTTATAAAATTGCTTATAAATAAGTTCTCAAGTTTATTTGAGTAATGTCAAAAATAGATGCAATCAACTATTCCAGTTCTCTGTCGCCACTGATTTTAGTACAACTTTCGCTGACAAAAAAAGCAAAATAAAGTACAAAATAAAACTAAGAGAGTTTATGTTCGGTTACACCCGAACTTAGCCCTTCGTTACTTGTTTCATTCAGAAATGAATTTCGATTACAGCTATTTTGAAAGTAATGTAATGTAATTCTTATGTTGGGATTTTCGGTCTTACTGTTGACCGAAGAGACCAAAAACGTCAACTGTATTTTGTTGGTAGGTTTTAGTTCGTTTGCAAATTATTTTCAAAATCTAGTAAGTAATTACCAGGGTATTCTAACATTTTATTAATAGTTCTCAATTAATAATTTTGTGAACACATTTCATTTATTCGCGGGTAAAAATTTAAATTTTGATTAGGAAAATTTTTCGAAAATGGGACATTTTTGCCATGTAAAGCTCACGACAAGATAAACAGGAATTTATGAATGTTTCTAAGTGGATGGACAAGCACACGAAATTTTCAATAAGTCTGCATGTTTTATGCTACGATTTAAATTTGTTGCGAAGTTCATTATTTAATATACACCCAATTATTTTTTACACGGATTTGAAGTTACATGGTTGAAATTTTTTTTATTTTTTATTTCAAAATCACTTTACAAGACAGTGTTGCTTGTTTTTACCACACTTTGCTAAAATGAATACGAGTATATAGTAGTCAGGGGTATTGTGGAATCCAAGACAAAATTGCTTAGCTGTCAGAATTGCAAACCAATTCTGATTATCAATGGTGTCACAGAATCTGATTGGATTTTCGTCTTTTCGAACATACGCAAATCCAATATTCGAACCAGCTGTTTCCTAATTTGACAAAACTTGCAAATGAATGCATTTGGAAGCAATCCTATTAAAGTTTTTAATTAATTCCGAATTAAAGAAAGATTTTAAGAGATATTATTTATCGATTGAATAAAGACGTATTTGTGTGTTAAGTTTACGTTTATTACGTTTTGTAAATCTTCTTTATGGGGGAGCCGACTTTAAAAGCTTCAAAAAAATTTAATTTTTGTTTACTTAAATCTCTTTAAAAATTATCTAAGAATATGTCCATAAAATTATAGGTGGGAATTCGAAATATTGTCGAAGCTAGAAGGGAAACAGTGGGCGAGCGTCTGGCAGGCACATATTGTATGTATATGAGCGCTTGGGCAGAAAGCGAAAACTTTGTCTCGGTGTCCCCATGAGAGATGGGGGCACCCCTCCGGGTTCGAGGGGAAACCGAATATACCCGCGGCAAGGCATACCTGTGGTAAGTGGCGACTAAAAGCCATATGCACTATGTCAGGCTTTAGAGACCATGTTTTGATGTCAACATCTAAGTCAGATAAGTGCTATAATATTCTGCTGGAAGTCAAATTTTTAGCTTTATATTTATATCACAATATATAAGGCATTTGTCAAAGCGACAAATGCAATCAGTCATTGAGTTTTTGGGGACTCAATTGCTGGTAGCAAAAGCTACAAAGTCAGACCAAAAACTTAAACCTGGTACCACGGGGAGCAGTAAGCTCTTGGAGGTAACTCCAATCTGCTCATTGGGTTTCGCCCTTTGTGGAGATTCGTGGTGCCTGCAGGAAGGGCATTTTTTCCAACGTGGAGTCGCACTGCGGCCGGGTGCCTGACCCAAAGTATGGCAGAGGTGTTAGATGGGCCTCGAACCCGACCAAGGTGACTATTGTGTCCCTATCCCTATCCCGAACCAATTGGAACCAAAAAATTATGTGCAAAATGCATTTATGCTTTGGAGCGCTGATCAACGCATTGTATTGATCTATGTGCTTCTAACAATAGAAAGCACCGTGGAGTTTAGTCTTCATGGGCAGGTATTCACGTAAAAACACATTGATATTCTTCTTAGTTGGACAGGATTGAAAAAAAAAACTATACGTATGGAATTTCGGCAAAGTTTATTATCTTTGGCATTAAATTATGTTCTATTTAAACTTAAAATAACATAAGAAAAGTTAAGTTTGAACATATGTTTAAATAACACAAAGTAACATTTTTTTGGACAAAAAACATCTTTTTTCAAATTTTCAAATTTTTTAGAATTTTACACTTTTTTATAATTTTTATAATTTTAATAGTTCAAACATAAATATAAATATATGAATCTCTTTGATATTTTTTTATGTTTCCGATAGAAATTGCGACCTGCATATTGCCCGTTGTCCGACAAATGCACACGCGATATGCATCGGGCAATTGCTTCCTTAAGGTAGAATATCAAAGAATTCGTATTTTCGGGTGATGTTTAATATATAACTATAAACCCTAAAAATTTCGCTTTAATCAAACTCAATAATTAAGACATTTCGTGTTTTATTCTTATGTTATTTCTTTTAAAAATAAAGATAAATCAATTCGTAACAATAAAATAACTTGATTTCTTAACTTACATTTCAACTCAGTGTGCGAATATTATCTTACTTTGTTTCTGACAGCAAACCCTATAAAATTGGTTTCCGTGACACCCAAAACCGATACAAATTCTGTTTCGAATATCAAACCAATAATGTCTGAATTCATGACTCCTACTGCTTTTTTTGATCGGTTTCAATTTTGATTCCGACAACTATCAGATTCCACCACCCCTGAGTAACTGGGAAATTCCCTTATTCAATAACTCTTACCTACACATTCTGTTCGGATGATATTTACATTGCTGAAATGGATAACTCTAGCGATGATACCGCTTGTTGTCAAGTAGCTATGTAAATATTTTTTCCTTACTTCTATTCTGATTTTACTGTTCTTAATTCTGGATAAACAGATTTCTTTTCTTCTTTGCTTGCTCTACCAATTTTTCACCGGTATGAAGTTTTAAGTTTAATGGCCAATAAAATACCATATGGACATATAATTTATATTCATATCTGAAATTTTATAGTTTTCAACATTTTTTAAACGATTTTTCGAAGTAAATATGATTCTATATTTATCTGACACGGTTTTAAGATGATATGGAACGTATCCCCCCCTTTTACTGTAGGAAACGGCTCTTTTTTGCACAGTTTTTTTTTTTTACACGGATTTCTGAGGAACCCGTATCTACCGCGTAAAAAAAGGGTTGGGAGTAATAGAAATTTTTACCGCCTCTTGTAAGATTGAAAACCTGTAATCAGTGCATCAGTTCATAGCATAAAAAAATCTGCACAAATAGGCACCTATAAAACCTCATATGAACTCATATAAGTCATGTTTCATAACTTATTACCAAAACAAACTTTATGACTCTGCTAAACTATGAACAACAAGGTAATAAAAATTCTAGCTTAAGACTTCCATGGCAAAGGCCAAGACATTAAATGTAATCATACGATCCAGCTCATAAGATACAATGTATACCGCGGTGGTGGGCATAAGCATAAAAATCGCATTAAAATTTGAGTGTGCGTGCGTGGCAGAAGGGTCTTACGGTGCATTTATGTATGGGTGCCAATGTGCGTTCAAATTTTACCTTCTTGCAGCAAAATAGCAAAAACATTATATTAGACTTTTATGAAATTCACAAACATATATGTATATACATGCAACGCTTACGGCTTCAGCGAAATCAAATTTGATCTTCACATGCCTCATTTTAAAAATATACGTTTCCTTATTATCATTTCATTGTTCACTCGTTTTTCTATTGTGGCCTAACTTATTGTATTGGCCAGCAGCAATCTCTCACTTGCTTTGGCATTCACATATTTTGCACTGCCTTGGGAGCTCGTCCGAAAACAAGTCATCGTAATTGCGTTCATTTTATCCCGCCGTAATTTAATTTATTATCTAAATGTCTGCTTTCTAAAATAATTTCGTGCGAGTTTTCAGTTTCATATAACACTTATATTGGTTCCTTCTCTACCTACAACACAGATTATTCAGTTAAAAAACTCGAATGTACCCAAACAATATATAATATAACCCAGCAATGCAATTAAAAATAAAAAATCAAATAAAATGTATTAAATGGGAACTAGGCGTCAAGATAGCGAGTTAGTTTATTTTGAAAGAAAGTTATGTGTAGAAAGTTATTAATATAGGAAATTGGTAATTTAAGTTGTGATATGTGTATTTATGATCGGAGATTAGCCATTTTTGTACTCTTGTTTTTGTTTATCTCTTATTGTATGTATAACCTAAAATTAATGAAGATAGATATTGAATCAAAAATCTTTAAATAATCGCGATGACAAGGCAAGTTGAAATTCGGATGTCTGTGCACTCTGTAACTTGAACAAACATTGAGATATCATAATGAAACTTGGGAAGAAGTTCATAGATGTATGTAACCCTCAATCATTAAACGAAAACCTATAAAGTGCCGCAACAAAGCACTAAATTAGGATATAAATCTGTAATTTGGCATAAATATTGCAGTGGCAAAGGTCATATGTGCCCAAAAAACAAAAAACAAAAAAATGGGTGTGTACTCGCCCTCTAAAACGTTTAATGTATTACACATATCTCTTAAACCAATAAAGCTACAATAACCAATGAATAATGTGAATTGAGCATTAAGATACAAATGCGTTGGTAGTGAGCATTTGTTGCAACGAGACTTTTTTTTCTTTTTGTTGGAACGAGGTCTGTCAAATTTATATTATGTTGAAAATGTTAAATTCTGTAACAAACAGTGATGATCTGTGGTGAGTGAGAAAAGTGCTGCAGAGTCGCGTCGTATATTCGTCGAGACATATGGTGAACGCGCTCTATCAGAAGCAACTTGCAAAAGATGAATTTGGTTGGATGGATGGCAATGATTTTGATGTGAGAAATGAAGAACACCAAAAAAGTTTTAAGGCGCCAAACTGAAAACAATATTGGATGACAATGGTACTTCTAATCAAAAGTAAATGGCAAGAACGTTAACTGGGCACAACAAACAATTTCAGACCGTTTAAAAACTATATGAAGGATCCAGAAGTGTATGGAAAACCGAAAACCGACTTTTGAAATTTTGCTTCAAAGCCACGAAAGAAAATCAGTTTCACATCGATTTATCACTGCTGATGAAAAATGTATTTTTTTTTTTTAAATCCTAAATGGAGAAAATATTGGGTTAAGCCAGGACAACCATCAACATCGACTTCAAAAACAGATCGATTCGGTAAGAAATCAGTGCTCTGTTTTTGGTGGGATCAAACATGTGTGGTTTTTCGTGAATTACTAAAATCTGGTAAAACTGTTGATACTAATCGCTACAGCCAAATGATCAATTTGAACCATGCAATGGTAGAAACAAAAGACCAAAATGTTAACGGGAAAGTAATTTGGTTACACGACAATGCACCTGCACGCAAAGCAAGAGCGGCTCAGAAATCAAATTCATCAACTTGGTCCCTTCCGATTGGCATTTCTATTGGCATGGTACAAATTGCCAGAAAGGTAGTCAAAATGTGTAAAAAGTAATGGTGAATAATTTAAGTAAATTTTTTTACATTCCCATTCAAAATAATTTCATTTTCAAAAAAAAATGCCCAAGATGGCTTAAGTGGGCATGTTATGGTTTCGGTGTAAAAATTGGACAATTTGCCTGGCACCGCCCAGATTTATGTGAAAACCCTTATCTCGAGATCTGCTCGACTGATTTCAATTCAATTTAGTATATGGCGTTCTCTTGACATTCTAATGAAATATTACGAAAAGAGAAGAAATCGAACTACACTTTTCAGTATATAAATTAAATACACGAATCGGGATAAAACTTTGCGCGCGTACTACCTTAACGTGTGCCAGCTTATGAGCTAAACTTGTTCATAAGTACAGTATATATGGACCCAAGTTCCTATTGTCAACTTTCTATCCCCAATATTGGACAATCTGCGAGCTATGTATATTATAGAAACTGAGAGAGTATAGTTAAGTGCTAATAATGTGCCGAAAATTGGCTGAATTGCATCAATGATCCTCTCAGTTTCCATATACCTAATATAGAAAATTTTTATATACGACACGACATATATTTTTATTATTTCCAGCCCACTTTTCCCAGAATTACCTGTGGGTATGTGAGTTATATTAATGAAATTAAAATAGTGTGGTTTTCTAATAACAGCGCATCTTTGTGTCTAAATTGGATAAAATGAGGAAAAGCTTGCTTTACCCGGCTCACAATTATTATCAAAATTGTAAAACATTCGCTTGATTATGTTAACTAATTAAACCTCGAAAGAGGACATTTCCGGACTTTGTTATAATTATTTCCAATAAGGTGCATATTTTTGAAGATCACTGATAAGCTGAAATGAGGCAACAGTTTGACACACTCTGCAGGAGTTCGTTCCTTGGACGAAGGTTTTTTCACTGAAACTATAATTTTTTTGTAAAAATGTCTGCCAAAAATCCAATTTTCAGTTTTTTCCTTCGTCAAAGTTCTAAGTTACGGTTTTAACTAAAAACGTATTTTTTTCTTTTTTTTTTACTTTAGATGATCTTGTAAGGAGTAATCCTCCCCACCGCAGGGGCATCTTTTATACGAGCATTCACCGGAAATTGCGTCGCAATGGCCAAGTTTAAATATTTTTTTCTCAAAATTTTGAAGTTTCCTTGTTGATAGTGTATGTTTGTAACAATAGAAAACTGTAATAAAATATTTAATTTGTTATGTGAGAAAAAAATTGTTGAGAAAGACTGTTTCTACCAGAGGAAACCTTTGTAACCTCTTGAATTTCTTGAATAGACATGCATATATACGAGTGTTGTTTTAATACGTATGTATTTATTTAATACAATATACGAATTGACTGTCGAAGGGAGAATCAAGGAGCAAGTTGGTTGTGCGAAATGCCATATGTGCTTATTAGGGTGTTCCTGATTTTGTCAATTATTTTATTTACAACAGGTATATCCTAAATTACTCATTATAACGAACGAACTCGAACGAGTGTTTTAGCTCGTTGAACGCCAGTATGCCGGTGCAATGGACTCTACGTCTGCATAACCTGTATGGAGGGTGGTTAATGGTTAAAATGTGATTTTTGGTCAAATAATCGTCTTTCGAATGTTGAATTCTGAGCAATTTTTGGTCGTCAGTCAATTTTTGAGGAACAATTTTTTTTTTTTTTTTTTTTGGTGAATTCATGCACAGTTTCGATGAAATTTCCGGTGATCACGGATTTTGAGTGGCCCACTTGTTGAACGTCATTTATGTCCTCACGACCACTTTGAAAATGTTGAAACCACTCATGCACTCTGCTACGGGATAGGCAATCTTCGCCATAAACTTATTTCATCAATTGAAATATTTTGGTAATAGTTTTACCAATTTAAAAACAAAATTTAATGTTAGCTCTTTGTAAGAAGCTCATTTTCGCGCCGATAACACAAGCATACTGACACTTAAAATGCAATAACTTCACTTCCAATCAATAAAATGCCATGAAATTCTCACTGGAAATCGATATAGATAGCAGATTCTAACACATCAGTCGACATATAGATGGTGGCACTAGATTAACAAATTTTTACTTGGAACGCACCTTGTAAAAACACGTCTACCCTTAGCGGCTGCTAGAGAAGAGTAAGCAACGAATACAACCGAAAATGTTATCATACTTCAAGGAAATTTGACAATTGAACTCTTCAAACACGCAAAATTTAAATTGTAAAATTCTCGTAATTTTACGAACACACCTCGTATTTTCTATATATACATATATGAAAATTAAGTGTCTCAAAAAAGTAATTCGACCCATATAGCCTACCCTTGGGTGCACATTTTACTAATATTCGCTTCATAATACCTAACAAGTGCCAAAAAAAAAAAAGAAAAAAAGACGGTGCAATCAAATCACTTGTTAAGTCACCACATAACTACATTTTGGAGCGAAATTCCGAAGGTATTAATATAATATTGGTTATTTCGGTTATTTTAAGTTATACACCTACACCCTTGCACACATACATACATATATACACCCTTAAACCGAATTGTAGACATCTGTATGTTTGGCTGATTATACTTACGCCCTTGTTTATTTGACCATTTTCGTAGGCAACAGACTGTAAATAAATAATCTGCGCACATATTTCAACAAAATAACAATATTCCAATACAATGTCAATGCGCTGCGACCGTAAATGTAGATATGTCAGTTTCACACATTCGTTTATGTCCCGTGTGTGTAATACGTATGGGGGCGAACAAATTATGAAACACATTACCAATGCGAAAAAATAATAACCCAGTGAGCGTATTGCTCGATATCACGCAGAATTGGGAAACTTAAAGCTTTGAAAAGCAATCGTCAATCATGTGTATCATTGGTTTATAAAACTTCTTCTACTGCTAGTGTTCAACTAATTACTATCAACAGCCAACACAACTAAATATATAGATATAGCAGGTAATCCAAGTAGAGGTACTTTTTTCAATAACCATTTTTTGACAGATTACGCGTGAGTCGTGCCAAGTTTTCACGTTTGTTTTTTTAGCGTACTTTTCGCATCCATCATCCATCTAGAGATCCAGCATTCATTATTGGATAATATTCGATCGAATAGACCACGCCTAGAACGCAGTGAAGAAAACATGGCAGCCGTAGCTGACAGTGTACACGAAGACCGTAGAAAGTCGATTCGGCGCCGTTCGCAGCAACTCGGACTGACGTATGGACCAACTTGGCGCATTTTCGTCGAGATCTTAAATTGAAAGCGTACGAAATACAATTTTCGAAAGAACAGATGCCGCACGAACTGCCCACGCGTCACCGCTTCACTCTATGCACTCTTGAAGTACTCTGAGAAGACGTTTTCAAGCCAAATTTCGTTCTAGCACAATTAGTATGTATAAATTCGAAATTGCAGTATCTAGAAAAAACCGCAGTTTACTGTTTGCTGTTTGCGGGCCGGTGAAATCATCGCTCCATATTTATTCAAAAATTAAACACTCAATGGCAACCACTATTGCGCCGCGTTAACAGACTATTTGATGCATGAAATTGAAGCTCGTGATCTTGACGACATTTGCTTTCAAGAAGACGCCGGCACTACCCACACATCACATCAATCAATGGATTTATTGAGAAAAACTTCGGTCAACAAATAATTTAACGTTTTGGGCCGGTCGATTAGTTACAAAGATTGTGTGCTATCACACCTTTAGACTTTTTTCTGTGGGAATATATAAAATCTGAAGTCTATGCGGACAATCCCGCTTCGACTCTGGCGTTGTAGCAGAACATCTCTCGTTTAATTTCCCAATTACCAGTCAAAATGCTCGAACGGGCTATCGAAAATTGGACTCAATGGCTGGACCATCTGAGACGTAGCCACGGTCAACATTTAAAAGAGTTAATCTTCGAAAAATAAATGGCAAAGAATGTTTTTTGGAATGATGCTAAAAAATACTTTAAATCCAATGAAATTTGAGGTATCTTTGCGTTTTGTTTTAAAAAAGGATGGAACTTCGAATTGGTCTAAAAATGATAGATCGCTAGAGACCTAAAGTTGCAATTTTCGGAATTTAAATTTGATCGATCAGTTTGTATACGCACTCATGTAGCCGCTATATGCTATAACGACCAGATGTTCAAGATCTCCTCGCTGCTTTGGATAAAAATAAATACCAGTTTTTCGTAAAAAGACTTGAGTGTGATCTTTCGAATTATATGACGGCTATATGTTGTAGTGATCCGATAACGGTTCCAACAAATTACCAGCCCTTTTGAAGAAAAGTAGAGGTAGCAAATTTCATATTAATACCCCGAATACACAGTTTGAAGAAAAAAGTAAATACATTTCTAGTAACAAGCATTAGGACATCAATAACTATCTTTTAAACAACTTGTTTAAAGAACCATATACAGAATATGTCTGTCGGTAATCGCTATAGCAAATATAGATTAAAAATAAACTGACTGAATTGTTGGAACTGTGCGGTTACTCTTAAAATGGCTATGATTTAAATTAAACTAAAATTAAAATTATTTGAGATATCGATCTATCAATTTTGTATTCAAAATGCATGATTCAACTTCATGAATAATCTTCATGCAGGCACTTTCGCTCTGATGTTCTCGTACTGTAAATTTCAGCTGTGGGAGGTTGAGTTGATGTGGTGTGATAGTTTGGTGTACTATATGTGTGGATGTCGGGGAAGGATGCTCATTTACACAAACTGAGTTCCGAAAGTAGGCTACCTGTTTTCTTTACGACAGGTGATCTGATATGTTGTGGCAATTACATCCGCTCAAGAAATTTTTCTTTGAACATTTGTAGCCTTGTAACTGGTTTATAAGTAAGCATAAACCATTGTTTGCTTGTATAAAGATGCAATATCGTAAAAACAAGAATGATTTTTACCGAAGACGAAGTTGTATAAATAAGATTATGTGTGTGTTTGTGTGTAGATAGGTGTAGAAGCACGTAGGCCGTTAAAAACCATATTTTCATAACTGCAGTGAACTGAGCTTTCCTTTCATCACGCTCACTCCCTCCCATCTCTGCTCTCACATATTGTTTTTATAGCTTTCAAAGACCATGTGGCCTACAACCCGCCAACAACATGTTACACACACATTGACCAGCACTCGTAAAAGTTTACATATTACATCTTGTGTTGCCGGTGTGGCTCGTCTCTGGCACACCGTACTTTTCTTATGGTATTTATTTATTAAAAAATCGTATCATTCATCAGCAACACCATAAAATACATAACAGAATTTAATGCAGCACATATGAAATTATTATATTTTGTATGACGTAGCGGATGCTGCTTATATGCCACGCGATACACCCGGTCGGCATAAAGGCACCGTGCGCCCAGGAGGGCACTGGACAAGGCAGCGCGCTAGTTGATTTCAATGCCTGCGCTCCTCGGTCGCCCGCCACTCTCTCCTTCATTCGTGTTCATATTTGCGTGTATATGTGTATGTGCATGTGTAATGCAGTTTAAAGCATTTTTATAAATGCAATTTCACTTTACAGCCAAGTAAAAGCAAATTATGAATAGAGGAACCGGTGAAAGTTGCAGGAAAATTATTTACTTTACAGCGTGTTCTCGCAGTCACAGCGCCTTTGATGGTTCGTGTAAATAGTTTACTATGCAGAAATTGATTTTCTCTTTCGGCTCTATAATGGGGTTAACTGATTTTCGAAATCAGCACTGCAACAGAATAAGAAAAAGAACATGGCAGAGTTGGAGGGTGCTGCCATATTACAATTTTAATGATGTAGCTGTGATATAATGTATTTTAGCTAAAAACGGTAAGGAAAAGTAATAAAATAAACCAACTAAGCGTTAAGCTAGCGAAATTCAACGGTACACTGGCAGCGGAAGTTATTGCCAGCATCGCAATATTTTCCATGTTTCCACGTACTTCACTAAGAATTACCGTACTATCAAAAAGGAACCCCGAATAGAACAATGAGCAGAAAGGATAGACAACCTTTGAACAATTAAGCAATAGGTCCGGAAATGAGACATACTAGGTGTCTAGGCCTCCGTTTGGGAATCGTTTGCGCAAAATAATTACACTCTCAATACCGAAATATCTCTTTGGAAACATGGAGGCAAAAACATCAGAGCACATAATTGCAGAACGAAAGAGACGTTCCTGCGTTTGTCTCATGCTTAATTCATTATACTTTCTGCATGTATCGCCATTACTTATTCCCATCCACCTCGCACAGTAAGTTGTGACCTGTCATTAGCCGTCCTACAGTATTTTCGAGATCGTTTCGAGATCCATTATCTTGCGCATGATCTTTACGATTCCGCGTGCCCTTATAGCATTCCACCTCAACCATATCTGCCAGACCGATGGGCTCAGTAAATAGGCAGGTACTGCATCTATTGTCTTCCTGCTTCTACGGACATTCTCTGACATAATGCGATAATGAGATTATTATCATAATTGCTGCTTAGCTGTCGGTGTATTTATTGGCCCTCATTTTTTTGTCTTCTGCTTTATTAGCTTTCTCAGCCGCATTCATGGCCAATAGGATTTCGGCTTCCAGGCATCCTGAGATACTGCAGTAATCTGTAAGCATAAAGTGCACCTAAGATCATGAGCGATAAATTATGTCGTCCACTCCATTAGCTATTTTTAATCCGAATATGTGAATATTGCAAGTTTCCTACTTCTGCGACATACAGCTCTTCTCCGGTGTAACTTCAAACCTTCTCTTTCAAATAAAGCATGAAGACATTTGATCTACTTTATCCACCAACTTCTGCTTACTGAGTTTTGAAGGCGGTTGTGGAGAATTCTCCTAACGTCACCAATCTTGCAATCGCTTTTCCTGCAGAGCTTTCCACTGCAATGCCAATTAGTAAGTGGCGTAACTTTTCTCGTGCAGCCGTTGGAGTAATGGAGAGAACAGCGAGACGCTGCATCCACTCCAACGGTTTTGCGTATGAAATTGGGCTGACTACCGTTGTCTAATACAAAAGCAAGAGACCAGGAGATAGACCCTGTAATCTTTGTACATGCATATAAGGCACCACAGGTATTTTTCACTCGCTCCTCCACAATGAGTTGCCACATCAGTCTGCGATCCTAATTACTCCCAGGTGTTTGGTATGCCCATAATCATTTCGGGATTTTATACCTTTTCCTGAAACCTACCATACCTGCTATAACGGTATTTACCTCCAGGTTTGCCGATACCGTCTATATTATTAGACCGTCTGATATTTTGACTCTAAAAAAATATTTTCCCAATCTGGAGCTGTCTTTATCAATGACCAACTAGTCAGCCACTGCTAGTTGTACTATGCATTAGTGCTGCGTTATGCCGTTATACCTGTATGCTGGTACTGAGGAACCTTTCAAATACACAGTTATATTATATAATGGAAAAAATGCAGCAAAGGTAAGTGGTTATGAACAAAATCTTCACACATGATGATCACAATTTGAAGTTTTAAATGTTGTTCCACCGACCGCGCAATAACTGCTTATGCTACTTACCAAAGCACTATTGTTACTTTCATGGTATATTATCTGCTCATCAGCCAAGATTCACTTCAGTAGCTCCACATTTCGCGCTCGTCATTGTGAACATTTAATTTTCATAAGGTTCACGCTAAATTTCCGCTTAAAAGTATAAAATATCAACTCATGTCCTTCCGTTCGTTCGTACATGAGCACCTTTTGGCGTGACGTAATATTCAACGTAGTGGAATGATATTTTCCCCGCTCACTTTTTTTTCACTTCACCTAGCCTTATGGAGCGTATGCCGCCACAATATGCTCCCATAAAATAGTTTGCCTGCAAATGCCAAAAATAAACAAAAACTCTAAAAACAAAAACGGAATGTCACCCGGAGGCTAATAAACTAACTAACACTAACTAACATAATTTCTGACAGACAAGCCAGTCAAGCGTGCCGGCAGTCAGGCGAGCCTTCTCCAGCGCCGGATATGAGACATGCAACCAGCCAAACAGGTGACCTTACTCGACTAACCACTTCCTTTTTTCGCTTTTTGAGTTTATGCATATGTGTGCTAAACTTAATGCTGTGCATATTTAGTTGTGTGCTGCTCTTGCACCGGTTTGCATGTTGGGTTTTCGGTTGGCATCCTTCTTGTTGACTAAACCTCATTTTGTTGCTTTTTTCAACTAGTTGCTATGTGGTTTTGTTTACAAGTCTAAGCGATATCTTCTCTGCATCCTCCTTGTGCTCTTTACACATGTGTTAAGCTACATACATACATAAAGTCACACATATAATTGTATATGAAAGCTGATGCATACTTGCAGACGCTCCAAATTACGGTGCACCTTCCCAATGCTCACTCAGCAAAGCAGCCAGTAGCACGTTATTCACTATCATGCAACCTAAAGGAAAGCTATTTGTTGTTGTCGTTTCCGTTGTGGTTAGCGTTTCGTTGAGGTTAGTCTTTCAGAAAAGCTGGTGCAACAGTTGAGGTGTAAATTTCACTAAAACTTTTTATGATAAGTTTGTGGACTTAACGCAACTTAAGCGAATATATCAACGAATATAACCACAGAGCTACCTTAAGGAAGTGTTTTAAACAGATTAATCCATATTTTGTATACATATACGCAGTCTAATATTAGTAAATTGTTGTACTAATAAGCATTAGCGTTATTTTGCGTGGTAGGCATATCTTATCCGAATTCTTGTAAATAGTAACTAAATGCTTTTAAAATTCGTAATATCTTCATTGAGGTATAAACCGATCCACATATATTATATACTGAAATAGTTAATATTCAGTCGAATGCGGCCCTAAATTTAGAAAATCAAAAACTAATTAGTTGCACTTAAAACGTTTTTTTTTTTGTTTTTGTAATTGGCGTAGACACCGCTGACGCGATTATAGAAGTTTCCTCGCTTAGCTAAGGGACGGCAATTGGATATTCCAAGCGTACCCAGGTCCTTCTCCACCTGGTTCTTCCAACGGAGTGGCGGTCTTCCTTCCTCTTCCTCTACTTCCCCCGGCGGGTACAGCGTCGAATACTTGCAGAGCTGAAGTGTTTTCGGCCATTCAGATAACGTGACCTAGCCAGCCTAGCCGCTGTTTTTAATTCGCTGAACTATGTAAATGTCATCGTATATTCGCCGTAGCCAATGCGCAAAGGACCATAAATCTTTCGCAGAACTTTTCTCTCGAAAACTTGCAATGTCCACTCACTCGTTGTTGTCATCGTCCAAGCGTGTGCACCATATAGCAGGACGGGAATAATGAGTGACTTATAGAGTTTGGCTTTTGTTCGTCGAGAAAGTTGGCAAGAGTAATCCTGCTTTGGATTTTCAGGCTGAAATTGTTGCTTGCTTTTCCACTGGCTCCTAAATAGGCGAAATTATCTACGAATTCAAAATTATGACTGTCAACAGTGACGTGGATACAAAGTTTGTTTGATGACAGGAGATATTTCGTCTTGCCCTCGTTCACTGCCAGACTCATTTGCTTTGCTTCCTTGTGAAGTCTGGAGAAAGCAGAACTAACGCCGCGGATATTGAGGCAAATGATACCAATATCGTCGGCATACGCCAGCAGCTGTACACTCTTAWAGAAGATGGTACCTTCTCTATTTAGTTCTGCAGCGCGAACTATTTTCTGCAGAGGCAGGTTGAAAAAGTCGCACGATAAGGAAACGCCTTGTCTGAAACCTCGTTTGGTATCGAACGGCCCTGAGAAATCCTTCCCGATTCTGACGGATATACCAAATTTAGACATCGCGCCGTAAAGGCAGTGCCTTTTTTTGCTGTCGAAAGCAGTTTTGAAATCGACGAAGAGGTGGTGTATGTCGATTCTCTTTTCTAAAGCCACCGTGATGAGGTCCAATCAGTTTGCTGACGGTGGACTTTAATCTTTCACACAATACGCTGGATAGAACCTTACACGCGTTGTTACGGAGGCTTATCCCACCGTAGTTAGCGCCGATGTGGGGTCTCCTTTTTATGGATTGGGCATAGCATACTTAAATTCCAATCGTTTGACATGCTTTCGTCTGGCCGTATCTTACAAAGAAGCTGAGGCATGCTCCGTGTCAGTTCTTCGCCGCCGTGCTTGAATAGCTCGGCCTGTAATCCATCGGCTCCCGTTGCTTTGTTTTTCTTCAGGCGGGTAATTGCTATTCGAACTTCTCCATGGTCGGGCAATGGAACGTCTGCTTCATCGTCATCGATTATTGAATCGGGTTCGCCTTCTCCTGGTGTTGTACGTTCACTGCCATTCAGCAGGCCGGAGAAGTGTTCCCTCCACAATTTAAGTACTCCTGCGTAGTATATTCTGGGCATCGGTCACTAAATCACCTTTAGGGTTCGACGTCAAACATTCCTTGTGTTTGTTGGCATGCGTTTTTTGCTGCACAGAAGTGGGTGCGAATCTTGTCTGCAACAAGGTAGTGGTCCGAGTCGATGTTAGAAACACTGGAGACGTGTCTTCCGTCTATCAAAACATGATCGGTTTTTTTGATGGTCTTTCGATCCATAGGCAGCCAGGTAGCTTGATGTATCTTCTTATGGTGTAATCTAGTACTAAAGATAACCATATTTCAGGCCCCGGCGAAGTCGATCAGCCTCAACCCACTTGGGGATGTTTCGAAGCGGAGGCTGAATTTATCGACCGTAATGCCAAAGATACCTTCTTTGCCCACCCTGGCGTTAAAGTTGCCAAGGACGATTTTGACATCGTGGCGAGGGGAGCTCTCATAGATGTGCTCCAAGCGCTCATAGAAGGCATCCTTGGTCACATCGTCCTTCTCTTCCGACGGGGAGTGGGCGCGGATCAGTGATATGTTGAAGAACCTCACTTTGATTGTGGCTAGTACTCGGCGACGGAGTCTCTCTCCCACCACAATTCCCACACCAGACTTTCGCTCCTTTATATGACCACTGTAGTAAATGCCGAACGGACCAACTTGTCTCAGTCCTTGTCCCGTCCATCGCATTTCTTGGACGGCGGTGATGTCAGCCTTCACTCTAACGAGGACGGCACCGGCACCTTCCCAATTAACGGAAGTCACGAGCTGCTTGAGCCATATGTAAAAAAAAATCGTTTCTGGCCACTCCCAAGGGAATGGCGATCAGAGAACTTTCCTCACTTGCGTGAACTTTTACACATGACTCCATACTCCAAATTAAAACGGCTTATAATATATTATTCGACTACAATAACAGTTTAACAACGTAGCCTTTATTATACCCTGAACAGGGTGTATTAGGAAGGAAGCGTCGGAGACCCTACAAAGTATATATAGGTTAGAAAACGTTTTTTAACTTATATAAATGATCAGTATGTTGAGCTGAGTCGATTTTGCATGTCCGTCTAAGGTAAGGCTTTTTAAGTTAATTTGTAACGTTGAACAAAGAACGCATCCCCCATCTTTAAGTAAAAAATTATTCTCAGGAAGCACTTGAGAAATTTCATTGGATGACAAGCATATCTCATATAGCAAACTTCTTCCATCTGATCCTTTTATTTTTCATTATACAAATCAAACATTTATTTAGGTGTCAGAACAAAACTTTTCACTAATCGTGCCATCAAAGTATTTCATCTTACGCCCAAAAATTGTGACTGATTTTTTATTAAACAAATCGATCAATCTGTGGGAATGAGTATTGAAATTTGAGGAGAAGCAATGCTAGCCCTAGTGTCAAACAATATACACATATTTTTGAACTTCCGGTTGACTTTATACCGCATTTATCGATGAATATGTAAGAAATCTTAATGCAATTCAAAAGAAATCTCCTTTAATTAACAGTGCATCCGCAAACAATATTTTATGAATTGCTAGCTAATTTAAAACTTAATTGTAATCGTTTGAGTTGAAAGGGCATATAAGTTGGAATCATATGGATACACGGTATCAAATAACTTCTTCTTTTGATTTAGCAATTCATATCGTAGCCTCAATCAAATTTGGCAACAACTTTTTCGCTGACAAACAGAAACAGTTTGCAAGAGTAAAATAATTTTTGTAGCACCAAAAGATTCAATTGAAATGTTTGAACATGGCTCAAAATTCAAAAAAAGCTTCGATGTCCCAAAAGTTAATGAATACAATAGTTCAGGTGGAGTTTTAAATGTTGGCAATCTCACTTTGCCATTAGCACAACACATCTAGGCTTTTCACCTTGAAAGTTAGCCGAATCACAGTTTGCAGCCATAATTCCAATTTATCCGGACATGCAATAATCAATATGACTATTAAAAGCAGCACACATCATTTCAGACAAAAAAGCACGACATTTGCCATAAGCCATAAGCAGCTCACCAAAAAAATGCGCTTAGAAGTATGCAACATCGGTATAAAGCCGATTGGTGATATTTAAATAGCATACTGAGCTGAGTTGGGCGTCGATCGTTCATAAGATGCAAAGTTGCACAATGGATCATTCAGTAATTTATCAGGGCTCTCAACTGTTTGCTGCCGGACAAGTCGTCGTAGATCTTTGGACGGTATTCGAATTGAAGAACCAGACTGTTCAAAGTTGACAGGTAAAACCCCTTGTAACAGTGAAGCTATAGAAGAAATGATTCGATTAAGAAGTAATAATTCGGAAAATCGTCAATAGAACTTGGACGCAAATAAAATGAAAATAGCGTGGGGTGCTTTGTGACATATTTTTCATATATCGAGCATTCCATGCTATTTTCACAGTAATGCAGGAATTTTTCTTCACTATTGTTGTTAGTTTATATAAAGAATTATTTTTCACTTTTTAGTTTGATATGCGTGTTTTTTTGTTTTTTTAACTATAATTTTACATACATAGATATAGTATATTGGTATATATGTAAAGCATCCTAATGAATTAGCAGAATTCATTTAAGATATTATTTGGCTTCACTTTAGTTTAATGTAGAAAATATTCGGTAACGACCCTCTAATTACCTCAGCTCCCATAAACTAAACAAAATGGTTTTCATCAGTCCAGAATGAAGTTGGCACCCTTTGGTTGATATTTTCTTCATATGTTAAATGTAACTCTGATAGAGCATATATACAACCATATCACGAATATTTCTTTTCAGGTTATTATGATGATCTTAGTATTAATATCTCGGAAATGCAAAATATGGTTAAGAAACTAAGTGAGTCTTGAGTTCTTTTGCAACAACTTCAAATATAAAGTTTTACCAACAAGTGTCCCATTCTTCTTACTTCAAACATTTTCTGTGGCGATTCTTAATCTGTTTTCTCTACTCTTAACAGGTTGTTATGTTGCCAATGAGAATATGTTCTTTTCGCGTATAAAACTTTCGAAATTTTCAACTGCTTGTGTGAGGAGTTTTTCATTAGAAGAGATATTATTATAAAATTCGGCGTGAGTTATGATGTAATCTTCAAAGGTATTGTTCAAATGGCCCCTATAAAAAACATATATCTGCATACAAACGGCGCGATCGGAATCAAGAGATATCTTTACGAGATTTCACATGGGTTATTGCCAAAAGCAACGATGCAATTTTAATTTAGAATTGGTTCAGGTCACTATAGCATATAGCGGCCGTACAAACTGAACTATCATAGTTATTTTAAGGAATATTTTGTATTTGTGAAGAGCATTATAGCTTTGATGTAATCGAACTCAACGTCCTTTCTTGGTTTATTTATTTTTTTACATTATGTTCCCGAAAAGGTCTACATATAATATAATTAAATCAGATTCCTTGTTATGCCATGTCTGACATATTGTATACCATTTCGCTCGTGATAATGGAGCTTCTGAGGTGCATCAAATTTTATATATTTACACATACCACTTCAAAAGAAATCCCATTAAAACTTTAACTAAACATTAAAGCTCAAAATGCAAGCCATCAGGAACACTAATGACATAATTGTACTCCTTAAGGAGCTATCTGATCACACATGCATAAAAGTGCACGCTGTAGCAACCAGAAATGAGCTAACGAGAAATATACCATATATACACAGACGCTTGCAATGCGGCTTTGAGTTCGCCAAAATCCATATTCACGCACACATGCGAATTATTCCAAATCAGTGAACAATTTAATTTGAGTTTTTGCGGTTACAACGGCCAGCAGGAGATTGTGAAAATATGTGCGATTTTGGTTGTGGCAGTGGCAGCAATGCACGTCTCTTAACGCGTCGCACACCGAACGGATTTTCTGCTGCTTTGGCATTCGGCTGAATTGACCGAATTCAAGTGGGAATTCGTAGAAAATGCACATTATCATGATCATACATCATCGGCACTCAGAGAGTTGGGGCGACAGAGAAAAGAAGAATCTTCGAAATTGATAGTGACCCAATAGCATTACCTACGTGCAAATGCCAACGGGTGGGCATGCAGAGACTTCACATGGGTGTGTATGTGCGCGCATATTTTGGCATATTTTACATAATATCGGTTTCCTGCCGACCTCGGCCCCACTGTGTGCTGCGTTGGCTAGCGGAAAGTTAACTTGGGCTTTTCTGCGACAATATATGCGATTGCTTTGTGCTTTGAGACCCTGCGCCCCATGCGACATTCCCCACCCCATTTTCTAAGAAGTTAGCCTTCCCTGGACCCACAGCCAAATACACCATAAATGTATTAATGTGTGCATGGCCATAAGTTTTCGCTTTGAATGCTCTCAACTATTGGAAATTGAGCAGATTTTTATATTTTTTGCGACGTTCGCCAACAACTACAACTACTTTATGTGACGCAATGGTGAACTGCCGGCCTTGCCGCCAAATATCTGCAGCTAGCATGTCGGCGCGTGTGTTCGTTTCTGTTCGTGTGTTGTATGTGTGTGTGTGTGTGTTTAGTGAGTTGTTAGTTACCGTTAGTTGGCAATTGCTTTGCAGTCATCGTTGACCATTAATATGCATTCAATTGGCAGTTGTCGGTAGTTCTGTCGCCCCCTCTTCTCTACCGCTCTCTCTCTCTCTCTCGAGCATGGTAAAACTGTTCACTAAATTCATGCGCTGCCTTGCGTTTAAAATAAATTCCGTGCCAGTATGCTTTGCAAGCTTGTGCTTGGGCGTTCGTGTGGGGAATTGATGCGCTCAGCTTCAGCAATTCACTGGCTTGTTAGCTTGGCCCCTGACCCGTGTAGCATTCCCGTGTGCGCTCAGTTATCGCCATTGATTTGATGGCCAAAATGCCGCTATCAATTTTTCTCCACCGTCATTTTTTCTCTTTTAGCAATACCCTTGTGTCTTTTGTCCGCACTCTGACTGGATTGGAGATGTTGCCCACACTTAACTGATTATCAAAAGCGCAAAAACTACCGCAACAAAACCAGTCAAGAAGGGGAAGCGCGGAAGGAGAGCGTCTTCGATGCGAAATTCATAAAAATGAGCGAACGCAAACAAACCACTAGAATAACTGTGAAAGTAATGCGAAATACTTTTGTAATTTATGAATTTATGCATTTTAATGCCGTTTCACTTTGCTGCTTGGCTTCCGTTCGTATTCTCGACTGTTTATTTATTATACATGAGCTCCGACTTGTTATTCTACTAATGGAATTTTTATTTACTTCCTGAGAATTTAGGTGTGTTCATTGCGAGTGTATTGATATTCATTTATTTCCCTCCCCCTCAAATGTGGGCGAATCTTCTAAGAAAAATTAGGAAATCACGAAAGAATTTGGAAAATGTAAACATGACATTCTTTATTTATTCTGTTTGTATGTTTATTTTGGTAATCTTCTTTCAATGAATTAATTATCTCCTTTAACCTTTCTTACTCTCTTGCTTACCTCTGACACCAACGTATCTCTTTAATTATAGAAATTTAAATGGAAATCAGAGCTTAGTCAAAACAACTTTAATGTGATTTCGTAAGTGATCAGGAAAGGGCGCATTGTAGAGGAATGATTGCTTTTACATTCATAATGTAGTTGGATAAAATATCCCTAAGCTAAGATGTAGTAATACAACAACAAGAGAAGTTTGACTGTCTGGAAATTATTCCTCGGCTCAGTTACTTTTTAGGACATACTTAAAAGACTCTCTAGTCGACATGAGTGGGAGTGTGAAAATCGGAGTGGTTCGTGGCTGCCTGCAGTGATCCATCTGCGGTCCTTATATTTGGAATAACAGGTTAGCCTTTGTGCTTGGCAGCTCGAGCCTGGATGACCTCCTCATTCTGTTTGAGTGTGGATTGGTCTGAGATAGAGCGGGCGGAAAGACAAGTTTTAGAAATTCTGCATTTAACATTGTCACCGCTTTTTCCATCGATATGTTAATTCTACACCTGAGGCCCATGTATTCACAATTTCTAAAAATTGTCATTCCGCCCGCCCGTGACAATGTTTCTTAAAGGCATATGGTCGTCGGTTTGCTCAGTGGATGTCCGGGAGAAAGCGGTCAGCATCAGGTATGTGACACAAGTCTTAAACCGGGGCTGACCGTGAGTCAACGAATTTATTTCACTCCACACTTGATGAGTGTAAAGGAACGGACTGCAGGCGATGATAGAATAGGTAATGTATACCTTTCAGTTCCCTGTGAATATAAATATTACGGATTAGAAATGGGACCAGTTTATCTTTTACCTGATATATAGACATTTAAAAATAATTCTAAATATTTTAAGGAAGAATTGTTGAATCGATCTCTTGTTACACATATTATAGGCTGCAACGCTCGTAGTCTATAATTCATAATTTACTTGCAGAGTTGCAGTAGCCTTATTTTACTGATCCGAATCTACCCGACTCTAATCTGTTCAATTTGAATATTGTTCAAATGCTCCTACCGTCGCTTTTGCCAATATGGGCCTTAACATGGGACATAACATATACGTACATGGCTTATAGTACCATATTAGAAATAAAATAAGTGTATAATTATTCCAACAAACAAAATAATCACTTTAGACCTCAGACTTGCGAACATTTCAATAAACCTGAAACCCACTGTTATCTGCACTTACAATCTACAAAATGTTCTAATTTGATCAATAAAAGTAATACTATCATTTCAAAAGTATTTGGTGCACAACTTACTTCTCGCTGCTTTTTCAATGAAAATACAATTCTGTTGTAAAGAAATGGGTACAAATGAGTTATTCGAAATATTGCCCATTGTGAGTCGCAACTTACTCTCATCTTTCTGATAAAAATTGAATATCATTACGGTAAAACTGTACATCTTGCGATGCCATTCAATAAACAAGGTATTTTTCGAGGCAAACTATTCGCGATCGAACGGTAGGAAGAATAATCGTACAGTAAAATATCTTGTTAACTTTAACAGTTTTCAGGTAGGTTCTAACGGGTATGGCAACGTGCGGCCGAGAATTTTCATTCAGTAAAATCACTTTTCCCTGGTATTGAGGCCTTAAGGAACCCAAGCTCCCTGCGCATATAGTCGGTTTTAAATGGCAAGTCGGGTGAGTATTAATGCTGAAGCAAGCTTTTTTTTTTTTTTTTTTTTTTTTTTATCTGCAAAACATTCTCGTCCTTCTTCAGGCGAGTAAATAATTTCGAAATCGCCGAAAATAGCACAATTGATCAAATCAAACGGCGGGAACTTCTTTACACACTTGTGGAATATTTTAAAAAGGAATAGCTTTAAACATTTAATAGTAGAAAATTTCCTGGGCACCTAATTATGAAGAAATCGTACAAACTACGCTGAAAACTTTTGGGATTCTAAGACCAAATAAGATTATCAAGCAGGTTATAGAACCCTGTGAAATCAAGTAAGGAAAGGCTAAGTTCGAGTGCAGCCAAACATTTTATACTCTTGCAACTTTCAAGAATCAAAGCCAGTGAAATATAACTCATACTCTGTAAAAAAAATATTCCCTGGGTTTTATTAAGGTGCTTCACATACAATCACCATTTATGTGGAGTAAAGTAAGCCTGATGATCAAAATTCCTTGTATTAGTTATATGGGGGGCTAGGTCCACTTTTCGCCCAAATGTATCTATTTTAGGCACTTATTGGCTTATATATGTGGATCTTTATATTTTCGATACACAAAGTTAATATGGTCAGGAAAGGACTCCCTCCCTATTTTCGATCAAAAGTCAACTATAGATACTGGGGTCCACATATTTGGTACCTAGGGACTTAAACACCAGATACCGGTATGTTATTTTAATATTGATTACGTACTCTTACCTCATAGGGAGGTAATCAATCTCTCTGGCGTTTTTATACTCTAGCAACATAGTTGCTAAAGAGAGTATTATAGTTTTGTTCACATAACGGTTGTTTGTAAGTCCTAAAACTAAAAGAGTCAGATATAGGGTTATATATACCAAAGTGATCAGGGTGACGAGTAGAGTTGAAATCCAGATGTCTGTCTGTCCGTCCGTCTGTCCGTCCGTCCGTGCAAACGGTAACTTGAATAAAAATTGAGATATCATGATGAAACTTATTACACGTATTTCTTGGCTCCATAAGAAGGTTAAGTTCGAAGATGGGCGAAATCGGCCCACTGCCACGCCCACAAAATGGCGAAAACCGAAAACCTATAAAGTGCCATAACTAAGCCATAAATAAAGATATTAAAGTGAAAATTGGCACAAAGGATCGCATTAGGGAGGGGCATATTTCGACGTAATTTTTTTGGAAAAGTGGGCGTGGCCCCGCTCCTACTAAGTTTTTTGTACATATCTCGGAAACTGCTATAGCTATGTCAACCAAACTCTACAGAGTYGTTTCWTTYAGGYATTTCYATATACASTTCAAAAATGGARGAARTCGGAYAATAACCACGCCCACCTCCCATACAAAGGTTATGTTGAAAATCACTAAAAGTGCGTTAACCGACTAACAAAAAACGTCAGAAACACTAAATTTTACGGAAGAAATGGCAGAAGGAGGCTGCTAGACTTTTTTAAAAATTGAAATGGGCGTGGCGTCGCCCACTTATGGACCAAAAACCATATCTCAGGAACTACTCAACCGATTTCAATGAAATTCGGTACATAATAGTTTCTTAACACCCTGATGACATGTACGAAATATGTGTGAAGTCGGTTCACACCCACGCCTTCTTCCAATATAACGCTATTTTGAATTCTATATGATGCCTTCTCTGTATATGTACATTAGGAACCAATGATGATAGCGGAATAAAACTTTACACAAATACGGTATTTGATGCGAGAATATAAAATGTTCGGTGACAGCCGAACTTAGGCCTTCCTTACTTGTTAATTTTCGATTTATTGCGCTTTGCGGAGATAGAGCCAACAATTGATATTATTAATGTTTTGACAGTCGTCGCGATGACTGAACATTTTTCAAGTATTTTATTTTGAACCAAATAAAAACTTGAAGCAAAGACATGGACAGTCCGACGCTCCTTAAATAAAATTGGTACGGCTGCTGCGGTTAAACAAAAGAAAGCAGCTTTATCTGCGCGAAGTATAAAAGGTCTTCCTTAGACAGTTGAGGACTGGAAAAAGGTTATATGGCCAGATAAAACAAAAATAATAGGTACCAGACAGATGGTAAGAAATATTTTTGGCATATTCCGCAAGAAAAGCTTCAGCTTGGGCTGAATCAAACTACCAAATACGGCGGTGTCAGTTTGATGATTTGCGATTGTTTGATGTCGTGGCATATTGGTCCTTTGTTTAGAATAAGTGGAATAATGAATGAGAAGATGTGTTTGCATTTTCTAAATTCACAATTCTCTGACTTCGCCTATCCAGCTGAGGAAATAACTTTCCAACAAGATGGAAATCCGAAACATACAGCGAAAATATTCAAATAATGGCTCCAAAACTGAAGTTTTAAGACTTTCAAATGTTCCCGCGCATGTACTAAGCAACAGCTGGCTAAGTAACGAAATTCGCCTTTTAACATGGACGAGCTGGGGAGCAGGGTACAGACGTCGTAGAAAAATATACGTTACTCAGTTATTGAAAACCTGGTTAAAAGTATACCCTGACGTATAAAACGCGTAATAATAAATAAAGGTCCGTAAGTGCAAAACCGTCAAAATGACTTTAAATTAGAATTTATACTATATTTTCATACAGGAATAAAATGAAACTCTATTATTTTATATTTATAATGAAGTGAAGTGTTGTCTTTATCTTGATGTATGAATATGGCCGATACTGCCAGAAGAAAATAAGTTATAACAACATTTACTCGCAGGGTTTTAAAATAAAAAAAGAGCAAATCTTAATAAATCGTTAATAGTTTCATGTCACGTGATGTCACAGATGTAGCCGAAACAGATTTTATATCTAGAGTAAGAAAACTACTGTCAACTCATGTCATCTTTACACAGTCCGTAAACGGGCAAATTCAGTTTCGTCACAGATTTTTTACGTATCATGTTTAAATATTTATCAACAATACATTAGTTCAATTGCTTTAAGTGCTCAATTATTAACCAATTAAATGGCAACCTTGCTTTTTCTTGCTTTTCCCAATAACATTTTTGAAAACATAAATAAATATATGTACGCAAAAACTGTGGAGTTGACTGTTTCATAAGCTTCAATGCATTTTAAAAGAATGCTTTTGTTGAAAACGCACAGATTTGGAGCGAATTTTACAACCGCTTTACATCCGACACGGCGTATGCGCAACACGAAACAAAACAAATCGGAATCGAAATCGAAATCGTAACAAATAAATGCAACAACATCATAACATTTATCTTTACGATCGAACCAAACTGTTCTTATAAACGAAGTATATGGCATTGTAAAAACAGATTGACGGCTTGCATGTTCCGGCACCTCAAAGGTGTGACGAGCGGGGGTGTTGCCACTTACAATGTATTGAAAAATCTCTAAAATAAACTCAGCAGCATGGCATTCTTGTGATAGCTGTAAGTATGGGCGCGAGGGTGTAATGGCCTTGAGTTGCAACGGCTTGGGGCTTGCAACAATGTAATTGATTTTTATAGGAAACAAAAGTTTAAAAGCACGCAATTACAGTTACAATCATACGCACAGTAACATATGCGCGCAGTGAAATAAAGCACATACACACACATGGAAAGGTGTTATTATTAATACTTTTTTCATTTTATATATGTACATATGTACTTGTTTCTTTGCTGCACTTGGTTGCTTGCAACAACAAAGCAGCGGGTGCGGACGCACACATGGCAAATTGCCAGTTGGTTTTCTCTTCACGGTTTATTTGTCGTCACAAAGAAAAATTTATCAACTTGATTCTGTTATTGGCAAACGTGCTTGCTGCTGCCTCAGCTGCGGCCCCTCTCCTGTAATGCCGCTGCTGTCATCAAAGACAAACACACAACACTTTCAATTCGTTCGCTACTGTGCTACTGTTTTTATTTTCTACGCTTTGCGACGTTTGATTGCTTTGACGCTCTCCGCTCCCCCCCACCCTTGACTTAGCTTATTTTGTTGGAACTGATGAAGTGCAAATTCAATTGAAAGACTCTATTTCCTCTTCAGCTTTCAAGCAAACGCTACATCCATCCTTTACCAAAACTGATACTTTTTTAGTGTTTGTATATATGTGTCCATATGTGCTTATGTGGGTGTGTGCTTGGATCGCCGCCGCTTGCAAATTCATTGCAGAGGACAAATTGCAAGTTGTTATTGCCTGCAGCAGAGTTTTGAAAATTGAATTTTTCTCTCAACCTCATTTTCGTCTGCATAGCTGAGGTGTTGCCACTTTAATTGAGTTGTTTCTTGTGTGCGTTTCCTAACAAACAAATAAAATTTGCAGTTTGTTTTAACAGATTTCAAAGTATGTTCTCAAATAGAAATTAAATTACAGCAAAAGAGAGAAGTCAGTCATGCATTGATGCAAATTGGCTCCAATTGAGGGAACATGTTATAACATCTGGTCAAAAGGTCCGTGAGAAAAGCAAGCTTGAAACTTATTCAAATGAAATTTTTGACATTTTGTTATGTTTTGATTTCGCTTCACTATTTGAAAGGTTTGTGCAATTCTTTCTTAGCTCAGTTGATATTTGATATGCTCAGTGAAATACCCCTCTCTGCAAACTAAGGATCTAAAGCCACATATGCCTATAAAAATTAATTCCGCATTTGGAAAGAATCTTAACAGTCGAATATACTTCCTGGTTAAATAGTGCCGCTAAACAAGTCGGTTTCATTTCAAGTGCAGCTCGTCTTACAGCAAAATCGTATACTTATAGGTCGTGAGCACGCATGGGAGACAATTTTAAGTTTTAATCTCATTGTCTGAAATCATTGTTGTCATGTTGTCTAAAACAAGAAAGGAAAGGCTAACGTGACCGAACATTTCATACTCTTGCCACTTGCAAGACCAGGAAATATTTTCAAATGGATAAGGTTGTATACCAAATTTCCAGCGATTTTTTCAACTTAGATTTGGTATGCTAGTATTATATAGAGCTGTTTAATTTTTTAGCAAAAATTATCTAATAGTTACTGAATATTTGCAGACATCCCTAACGCCGACTGATACTAAAAATGCAGCACACAAAAACTAACATAACAACGAAACTGTCAATGGAAATACCTACAGATGAAAATGTGTATAAGTTATATGAGATCCAAAGCCAGTTTTCACCCGATTTTTGACGATTTATGCTGCTTAAAATCAACAGGAAGATCGAAAATCTTTTTATTATGCTAACGTAGTTATTTCTCCGATTGAACCCATTACCATACCACCAGCATACCACTATTAAAAAAGGATTTCCTCCGAATTTTCGGTAATTTCCACATATCCGGTATCTGTGGGCTTAAACAGTTTTGGTGTGACCTGGACAAATTTCGGTCAAGAAGTGGTATATTTTCTTGACCTATAAGAACAAATAAAAAGGTAAAAAAATAAAATTTTCAAATTCTGAGCAGACTAATGCTTCGAATTTTAGAAGAGGAATGATTATGTCTGGCCGACACACTCTCAGCTTTTTCCATAATAAATAAAAGTTGTTGCATTGGCATTCGTAATATGATATCACACCTCGATTCTAAAATTGTTTTGAATTTCGAATTTATGTAGACAGCAAGACGCTAAATTAAACTATTTTTAGCGAACGAAAACGAAATAATGGATTCATATGAATTTGCTCCTGTGCAGGTAAAAAAAAAAAAAAAAACAAGAAAAAATCGAAAATTCTACCAAAAGAAAAGGCACTCGGTTCTTGGCGCAAGTCAGCCATGAATGAACAAAGTAAATATGAATATTGAAACCGAAATATGAATGTACTTTTGTACATCTGGTGGGGAGGAAATTGAGTACGCATTCGTTGTAATTAGAATCGGCATGATTGATTTAAAACACATTAGCGGCGGCAGTCAGAAATAACGACAACACAAAAGCCACGTTAAATGCGATGGAAATTTGTCAGTGCACAACGAAAGAAGTGAAATCAAAAATAAATAATCAAATTATTAAATGCTGCTTTGTAGAAAGTACGTAGGCTGATTTCTATCTTCGCTGAGGGTTTGTAAAGAATGTACTTTAATATAGAAATCAAGATTCTAACAATCAAACGCAAATTACATTAACCTGAATTGCGACCATGACAAAAGTGGATGTGACACTGGGGGTCATCATTCATTTCACGAGCTCATATCGGGCGGTATAATGCTTTCAGTTGAGCCTGTGAGAAATGGTAGGGATGGACTGCGTACACTTAAAAGCATCAAGTACGATAAATACATTAGAAAGTGAAGACACAGAAATGGTGACTCTTATTTTGAGTACCCTCATTTTGTTGTTTTAATTTTTTTTTTATCTGGCAAAAAAAGACCAAAAATAGGAGGAGTACTAGTAAATCAATCGACACACAAGATATTCTTTAAACGGATATTTCAGTTTTAAAAACAGAATAGTCATAAAGAAACATATTGACGAATAAAATTTCTTTATTCCAAGTTCTTTTAGTAAAAATTAAATACTAACGAACCTGAATGCAAAACTCAAAGCAACAACGAATATGTATAGAGACGATCCAAAAAACATGTTGGTCACTATATACTTATATACGTAATGCTAAAACTCTAATTTTGCGTAAAAAAATTCCATCGCCTTTTCGATTTTAATTTGTTCCTATATGGAAGAGCAAGATTTATAGTCTCAAGACCACTGTAGTTTAATGTTTCGTATATACATAATTATTAACAAATTTTCAGGATGTTGAAAAAGGCCTTCGGTGATAATTGTTTGTCGCGAGCAAGTGCTTTTAATTATTACAAATTATTCAAAGAGGGTCGCCAATTCGTTAACGATAAACCACGTCCAGGACGACCATCAATAGCACTGATGACCAACACGTCAAAAAAATGTGGGAATCGGTGTTCGAGAAGCGACAACTTACAGTCAAGGACTTTACTAGCATCATTGGAATCGGAAGTTGGGCATAAGAAAAGTGAAGGTGAGATTGGTTCTAAAATCGCCACATTTTTTTCGAAAATTGTGTGCTATGAAATGTATTATTACTGGCGACGACCAAATATCGTGACAAAGGTGACCATAAGCAGGCAAAAAATTAAAGTCACACCGAATTCCTTTCGACCGGATAAATCACCCACAAGGAAAGACTATTTGAGTGTTATGCGTCCTTTGCGCGAAGCTGTATGTAAAAAGAGGTCAGTTATGGACCGAACATTCTTGGTTTTTGCACCACGATAATACATCGTCGCCAGTACTGTCTTGATTCTTTGTCAGTTTTTCGCCAAATTTTCAACCAATTTCGTACCGCAACCACCATAATCGCATGATTTAGCTCTGTGTGACTTCTGGTTACTCAACGAACTCAAACTCAAACACTGCAGAAAAATTGGTTCGAATCAAATGAACACGTTAGATGTGAATCGCTGTGCTCATTGAAGGCTATTCCGTAAATTGACTTTAACAACTGTTTCGAGGATTGGAAAGTTGAAACAATGTATTGAGATCAATGGAGACAAATTAGGGAGGACAACATAGATTTTGAAGAACACATTTAAAATTTTAAAATTACAAACAAAGTCTTACTACTTATTGCTCATATTAAGATTTCCTTTAATTGGATCTAAAATTTGTAAGAAAATAATCTTATGAAAACACATATTTCGTTCAGTGTTTTTTGAATGTATTATTTAAACAATGATTTCTGAAAAAAATAGACTTATATAATATCTATGGAATGCTACCAAAATTTCAATCTCTCATGTTTTGACTCTTAGAAACCAGTCTCAAATCCTATCCCTCATAACAAGGTTTTTGTTCTCATACTAATTTTGGGTATGACTTAGCAGAAAGCAAATAGATGCTAGTGACACAAACCTATAGGTATCTAAGATTCAGAATTCTACTGAGAATGACGCCTCAATTGGATACTTCATACTCTGAAAACTGTTCATGTGCTGAAGATAGTGATTTGGCCAATAAGCAAACAATAAAGTTGATGAACATTGTATACTATAATTTACAACTAAATACACCTTAAATGGCGAGCCACAGAATTAAGATATAAAGAAATAATGGACCTTTCAAAGATTTAATTTAAAATTGCTAAATTTTGTCCACACACATGCAAACAGAGTAACGATAAAGGGCACCAAAGCGACTTATACGAGAAGACAATTCACAACCTAACTGTACATATTCTATAGGAAAACATTTTGCTGTGCACACGTCTAAGCACTCAAAACTCAAAATTAATCAATTTTAAAGTAAGCTACAGCTAGTCTCTTAAGAGGAATTTGTAAATGAAAACTCCTTCCACATACACACACATACACACCGGGTGTGGAAAATCTCGGCAACATAACGGACACAACAAGAGCATGTTTCACTAAATTAGGTGCACAATTTCAGGTGGTTACAGCAGGCCAATTGTCATACACTAACAGGTAAAATAACGCAAGAGTGTTTACAAACAACCACTTGTTTGCTTACACACACAATCATACGTACATACATTTGAAGACGGCAGTGCAATTTCATCTGCAAGAGCATGTTTGAGTGTGTATGTGCATACACACACTATGTGTCAATGATTGATGCCTTCATGTCTGTATGCATGTGGCTTGCTTAGGGAGGCGGTGTTGCTCTTGGTTTAAAAGGTGCTTAATTGCGCATGTTGTATGAATCATTCGCCTGTGTACATTTGCATGCACTCATGTGTGTGTGTGTGTGTGTGCCGTTATAGACATACGTACAGTTTTGTTTTCGTAACTGTTGTGGTATTTCGTGTTGGTCTGCGTTCTGTGGCAGTGTAGATTGGCTACTTTGACTGTTTAAACCACCACCATATTTCCCACACTGCAATGTTGCAACACCGTGTGGCATGTTGATTAAGTCAAAACAATAGCTTTTGCCGCATACACAGAGATTTGCATACGTATAAACAGACTTGCAAAAATAGTGCATACGCCAGTATATATGCGATGTGTGTGTTAGTGTGTGTGTCTATGCGTGAGAATCGCCATATGTTCACTTGCCAAACAACACCTTCATGCCTACATATACATGCAACTGGATACCATAAACATATGTGCATATAAGCATACATGTGGGCGTCTCCTCTTCAACACTTCGGAGTCCTTGCCGGGTCTTTGCCGGCGCATGCTGCTGCATTTGGATTTATTAAGTCATTTCACTGGCAACAACCCTCCTCCCTCCCCTCGCCGCTGCACTCCGCTTGCACTGCGGTATCTGTTGGTGTGCATATTTGAGCGCAACTACAAGTAAAGGTAATTTCACCTGGTTTTATGGTTTGTCGATTTCGTAGGCAGCCCTCCGCTGCCGGTTCACCATTTTGTGTTTTAATAATGTTCGTGTTTTACATGCTTGTTCGTAGGTGTTGTTATTGCGCATATTTACACACGGCTGCATAAAGGTACACAATACGGCTATAAGTAAGGAAATAAAAACAGTCATTCGAGATATTATCTCATGTTTACCTCGCTTACGTAAGGCATAATAAATTGGGCTAAAGCAACCAATGAATTTGAGATTGTAAAAATAAACACAATAAATTGAAGTAACGACGTTCATTGCTTCCCGTCGATTTAAAAGTGATTTTACTTTATAAGAATATTCAGATATGTAGAAACCAGATAAGTTATTTTTAAAGATTTTATTTTTTAATTTCTGGAGATTTCTATTCATCATTGTTTTTAGAGAAGGTAATACAAATCATTTCCTTAAAATCTTCTTTGGCAGATTACGTTCCATCTACAACAAACTAATTGAAACCGAACATTCAACAAAAAATGGTGTTCAGCAGAGAGAGACAACAAAGGCAGTAGGCGTAGGACTTCTCTTTACAGTCCCTACCTCTTCACCCAAATTGGACATGGTTTTAAAACTTGATGAATGCGTAATTGCAAAATAACTGCAGAAGATTCGAGACCAAAGAAATGGTACAAAGAAAAACAACCCACATTTAAAAACTCGGTTGACAAAAAAGGCAAAATCTGCCCTAAAAACACAATACGTCAAACCAATTGCTGAAAATGAAGGCTCAACAGTATAATAATATAATAGTATAACTTATTCGCAAGTTGTAAAAGAGAACACCTGTTCACACGTTGCTAGCATTTTCCAACTAATTTTAGAAAAACTTACAAAACAAAATAACTATTGCACCTGAAAACAGATTTCATATGCTCGAAAAAGCAGTACAAAAAATTAAATAAACGCAAATGGCCTCACGAAACACAAAAATTAGCTAGAAACAAAGCTCGTTAGTGAAAAAATTAACATATGTATAATATGTGAGACCCATTTTAGCAAGCTTGCAATATATCCGAATAATTGTGCATGCGGAGGAACAGTGATTATAATAAGAAGCAACATAAAACACCACGAAGAAAACCGCATATTTACAGAATACCTTCAAGCAATAACGTTAACGATGGATAGTGACAACAAATTGTCCCCTACAGCAGTTAACTGTTCCCAAAGACCTCAATTCAAACGCTATATGTATGTAGAACTGATCAATATCCATAAACACCGATTTATAATGGATGGCGACTATAATGTGAATGGTTCATGTGGATGTGTTTCACCCATCGAGGCTCGAGGCTTATAACCACAAAGGGCAGAAAGTTTTTGAATGCTTTTCACAAGGCTGGATGCTATAGTGTCTACCAGAACATCCATTTATTGGCCTACAGATCCACTTAAAACACCAGATTTTATTGAATTTTTATTATAGAACATATCTCTTCAAATGATATGCGCACATAATCCATCTGGATATGACTTTTGACCATTCGCCAATATATTTAACACAAAGTGAAAGTATTATTATTAACAAACTAGCAAACCCGGCAAACTTCGTTTCACAAACATTGCGTTTGGTGATTAAAAGATGAAGAAACATTTTTTTGTTTGTTTTATATTTGAAAAGGAAAAATTATAATTCATTTCACAACAGTAAGGAATTAATTTCGATTACAAAAATGAGGTGTTATTTAGTTGAACTTCTCTAAGTAAATGAAAGTGAATGCAAAGTAAATACTGAATCGAAGCGTTATGCGTGTTCGCAAATTATCCGTTTCATTGGAGTGCTGGTAAACCACATTTTTTGTTTTTTGGTTTGACGTTAACACAAAGAAAGCGGATGGTTTCCCAACTCGTGAACACGCAACGTATAACTTGCCCATGTGAAAAACAATTTTTTTCTAAATTTATCACGCAAACACTAAGCGATTGGCCTTGCGACTTGTTAATTGTCATTGCGAACGCAAGGCGAACTGGAAATTGCAATCCAAGTCAAACGGAAAATCAGACGAATCATTGGTATTCGAGGAATATATACATTTCCACCTGCGTACTTTCCGTTAATAATGGTTACTAGGGTGGGTCGATTCCGGACTTTTTTCGATTCGGGATTTCTAATAGTGCGGAAAAGTTGCCTTAGCACTTCCTGATTCCAATGAAACTTTTTGTTTTGAGATCGGATTGCATCTTCAACCCCAACTCCGACCTTGAAATTTCGAAAATTCGCCTAAAATCGTGAAATTGTCTACCTAGCGCCTGAAATACGCATCTCATGGCAAAATGTATCAAACAAAAGTTATTTGTCACGTCATTTGCTACCGAAATGGTATGTGTGATCTTGACCGTAGGACGAACCGTTCCCGAGATACGAGCGAAAATGCGRCGCGCCACAGCGCAAGGTGAAAATTGTTGCAGCTCTCAGCTAACCTGTATGGGTCACCCAGAACAGACCGCGTGGAGGTGGCTGCTCTTCGGGTTCCTCCCAAGCCCAACCCAACCAACCAACCATATGTCAGGCTTGTTTTAGTCTGAATTTGTGTCAAGTTTATTGATAAAATCAGATTTTGTACTAAACTTTAACACTTGTTGCCTAGATTTCAGTGTAGAGCGTATAAAACGATCACCAAATTGGGGGCCAAAAACTTTAGAAGATGCCTCTTTCACCAGTTTAACGGTTCTATCGACTGCCACGGTGTAAGAGGGGAATTCACTAAATTTCCATACCTATGCAGTGTCACCCAACAACCCTTTTATGAGTTCTTAGTTAGAAACTGATCAAAGAACTGGTGGAACAGTCAAGGTAATAGTCTTCCAGTTAATCATATCATAATAATTATTATCCTTGAAATTCAGCTTTGGCACTTTTTTACATCTAATCCTTCCATTTACAGTGTCAGACTCTGCTTCTCTGGCTGCCAGAAGACGGTCAAGGGCCAACTTTCTGACTTCTATCCGTTCGTCAGTYATCATACTAAGGAGAATGTTTTCTGGAAGGGCAAAGAAAGCATTCTGTTGAATGGGTGAATCGACAACCTTGCGCGTTTAGCAGTTAAGTATCTCGACCTTTGAATTGCAGCATAGAGATGGCGCGAGCCATCKTTGATTGAACTGTTGAATCTTATTGMSAACCACAAAGGTGAGTAAACTGTAAGTATGTACTTGAACAATACCTTTATTTCCTTTGTAGGTTTGTCAGTAGAAATGTATAATCTCAGAATTCTATTTGCATAGGTGAGTAAGCGAGATTTGCGCATGTTACCTGGATGCATCGACGCTTAATGTGAGGAACATTGACCGGAACTATTTCTGTAACCTCTTTACTCCTAGGTTCATAGTTGTCGCGCCGGAGACGCCCTATACGAAATCTTTCAAGCTGATAACACAAAAGAACATCCTGGTAAGTAGGTAACTGGGACTCAGAGAGATTGTACGGATATATGCCAAACACAGGACATTTCTGTCTAAATTTAAATTTAGATACAGACATTTTGAGTTCTGTGCTCTGTTGAGAGAATATAAGTGATAGCACTCGGCGAAATCAACAACAAGAGTGAAGGAACTCGATGAAAAAATATTTATGTGGAGACCAGTCCGAACGTGTCGTATGGCGCAGGGAAATGAATGTGAGTGATAGCACTCGGCGAAATCAACGTCAAGAAGTGTGGCCACAAGCCGACTTTCGCCTTGCGCTGTGGCGCGCCGCATATTCGCTCGTATCTCGGGAACGGTTCGTCCTACGGCCATGATCACACATACCACAGTAACAAATGACGTGACAAATAACTTTTGTTTGATACATTTTGCCATGCGATGCGTATTTCAGACGCTAGGTAAACAATTTCACGATTTCAAGGCCGGAGTTGAGGTTGAAGATGCAATCCGATCTCAAAACAAAAAGTTTCATTGGAATCAGGAGTACTAAGGCAACTTTTCCGCACTATTAGAAATCCCGAATCGAAAAAAGTTCGGAATCGACCCACCCTAATGGTTACCTCAATCAAATTCGGCATAAGTCTTTTTACCGAAAGTCGAGTACCGTTGCAAAGTCGCGATGGATGCAAATTACGCAATGACATAATAACTGTACAAATTTTGAGTTACAAGTTATGTGGTGGAAATCCTGGTAACTCCAGAACTTACTACATCATCAAGATTTGTTATGGAATCACCGGATTTGTATGTCACCAAATCGCCAGCAATTTTTGATTGAATGGTGAAATTCAGTGCGGGTACATCATTATCCTTTGCGGCAGGAATTGCTCATTGACTTAACCAAGCATAATTCTGATAATTCTCACTAATTTTTGGGGAAACACTTTCAATACAAACAAATTGAGAGTCTACAAAGCGGCAAAAGTTGTTGGTAAGAGTAATTAATCCAGACGTCGCATCAACTGGGACTTTTGCATTTTCAACAGCTAACAATTGTTTGGAAAATTGTGCAGCACTTTGATCATTTTGAAGTTGAACTCACATGTTAGTGGTTAGCGATAATGTTTTTACGTTATTCCATAAAGGTGATGCCTTCAAGCGAGCATTCAATTCATCTGCAGGCGTTCTACGGGAAATTACTGGCAACGTCTGCCTGATATCGCCTGCCAACAATATTATCAAGCCGCCAAGATGTTGTTATTTCGCCGAAGATCCTTCGGTGTGAAGTTTAGTGTTTCAAGTGATTTCTTACATGCCATTCTGCACCCATCCCAAACAATGAGCTTGCATTGCATCAACAATTTGCCCATTGCACTGGATCGGGAAATATTGCATGTTGGAGTATCATTTGTATTTAAATTGAGTGGCAACTTAAGCGCAGAATGTACAGTACGACCGTCGTCTAGAAGAGTCGCCGCATTCCATATGATGCTAACGCCAACACACACATCTTGATCGAATAGTGGCCAAAATCAATGAAATAACAAATGTTTTCCCTATTCATCCAGATGCGCCCAGGAAGATTATACCACCGGTATTACTGTCCATCGCTTGCATTAATGTCTAGTATACTTGTTTTTGCTGCATGCTCTCGATTTAATTCTTGGATGATTACATCGTGCATCGTTCGATTTGGCGCTATCATTCCTACTTCAGACAGTGGCGTGTTTTCAATAGTCGAGCTCAATCAGAATCCTTCATTGTAGATTTCTTCGGTTATTTGGATGTCAGGAGTATTAGTTTGTATGCGCAAGCGATGAAAGGACAATTGCGAACAGCGTTCGTATTTAGTACGCATTTGATGAAACAACTGAATCCGTAAGTGTTAAATCCCAATGAGAATCGTTCTCCAGCAAACCCAATAGTTTCACAGTTTTCAAAGGGGCAAATGATTTAGATCCACGTACATTTACCAACAGCAGTCACAAATAAAAATATTCATCATTTCTAGAATGAACAGTATACATGCGACCTAGTGCATAAGTGTAAAATGCCTGTGACCAATCTGGAACTGGGGTTCCTTGTTTGCGACGTTGTACTTTCTTTGTTGATTGATTTCAAGTGAAATACTTGGCAATTCAACGTACATCGTCACAGCCCACCACACGGTCCATGCACCATCTGTATCGTCACAATGTCGTGTAGATGGGGATCAGTGACTGCATCAGAAATTTCAGCTGATATGATGTCATTCACTTCATTTGAATATAATTTGTTCAGCAACCAAATTAGGATATGAGCATGCGGTAGTCCACGCTTCTGCCATTCCACCGAGTACATATAACAACGTGTGTCAAAAACAACTCGATCGGAGTAACATAATTTCTCGCGTACGTCATAGCGTCCTTACATCCAATATTCCGAACATCACCATCTGAATGAATAGCGTCACCCAAGTGTATACAGTCCTCAGATGGTAACTTTGCCTGATTGAATCGGATGAACGCTAAACGTTCGGTCTCGACTTTGACATACATGTTCACTGCGAATTGCTGGAAAAGCCGATGGCACTTTAGAATGACATTCTCCTCATGTGTATGAGTCATCATACGATACGCATAGTAATTCAATAATAGCAATAATTAGTGTATGAATATTGTACCTGTAATTGGATCGACCATCCTCAACGTGATACCGTATCCGTCTTGCCTTTGCCAATAAATGATTCGATATTGTAACGCATCGTACAAACGACAATGTCTCGCGATATAGTTGGATCGCCAACAATAATTGCAGCAACATCATTAACGGTGGGTAGCGTGAAAAAATGCTTGCAACTGTTCAAGAATTCGTATCTTTAGCTGTTGTGTTCCGTGTACGAGTATATTGCACCATTCAGCTGATCCACCATCGACAAAATGAAATATTGGTTGTCGAAAAAGTCTCGCGGTATTTTCGCTAGTTGGCGCTGAGAGCGCGTAGTTCCCGTCGCATCGGGTCATGCTATACCTTTCTGGAAAGCACATTTCACGCGCTAAGACGTGTTTGATTGATTGTCGTTTCTCTTAAGTCGTTCGTGAGTTATAGCGTCGCAAACATGGAGCAAAATTAAGAGAAAATACGGCATATTTTATAGTACTAAAGGCAAAAAGGTATCTCAAACCGCCAATAAAATTTGTGCAGTTTATGGACCCGATACAGTTTCCATATCCAACGCACAACGATCGTTTCAACGTGTTCTTTCTGGTGGAGAGGTGGTCGAAGATGCGCCACGCTCCGGAAGGCCTGTCGTCGAAAATTGCGATAAAATCGCTGAATTGGTCGAAAGAGACCGGCATAGTAGCAGCCGTAGCATCGGTCAAGAGCTGGGCATGAGTCATCAAACCGTTATAAAATATAAAAAAAAAAAACATAAAAATACCGCAAGACTTTTTTGACAACCTATTACATTTGCAAAAATTGATACGGTTCATCTGGTGATGGCCCCATTGAACCATGCAAATTATATATTTATCCATGTATCTGTAATTGCAAACAATCATTTGTTGAAGAATATGGTGTAACTTTTGATCGTGTGATGGTGTAGTGTGTGGTGTATATGTAGTTGTTATGTGTTGCAATTCATTGTGCTGGTGTGAGTGATTGGTGATGTGTGTTGTATCTTTTACCTTGCAAGTCGGCATGAAGCCGCGTCCTCGAATGATATTAGCTCCAAAAGAAGTCGTGCGAAAGCAGTTATTGTATTCAAGGATATGTTGAAGAAAATAGCTGGAATCGGGATCACTTCCATCGAACAATGGTTTCAGTGGCTGTGGTGGTGTAAGTAATGCATCCAGTTTGACTTTTCCGCTTGCGCAGTACAATCCAGCCGTTTCTCTTTTGAATATTAACGTATTGCAATATCGGCATATAGTCGTCATTGGTCCAATATCTACATATCACTGTAGTTCGCAATGGGATCATATTGGAATGCCAAGCGATTGTATGATGCCAATGCTCTTCGTGTCCTCACGCGTTGTCTAAATTGGGCATTTTCTCTGATTACATTTTGTGTTTGCTTGCATGTCTTGTGCGGCGGCCGATGTTCGCACGTCGTCCTCTAGGCATTTTGGACTATGGACAGAGTGGTGAATTTAACCTCAAATGCACGATCCACATAATTTACACAGTTCAACTCACCACCATAAAGACAAATGCCTGCTGCTGAAATTGAATAAAAATTTGCGCAATACACGTGATTGATTTGATGGTTTCCAATTAAAATGTATAACTTACTAACTTGTTTTTTTTTTAATTTTTTTTTCACAATTTCACAGTGAACACAATACCGGTTTGTCACATGAAATTAACTGAGCAGAGAACAATGAGCACCTGTATCACGCACCGGCGCCATTTATTGGTTTGCAGTACATGCAAACTGATACATAAGAGATGGCGCTGTATGTAAAAAAACATTTTCCCGCTTTTCTGTTGAAATTTTTCCTGAATTTTCTTTCCTATAAACCTCACAGGGCCCGAGACCTTTTCGGAGTGATAGCGTCAGGAAGGAAAACCCGACTTATTTTTATATAGTAGATAAAATTATTGCCAATAAGTTCTAATCGCCAGCTAGATAAAGAAATTATGAATTTGACAAACCCAATTTAATAAGCTGAACTATGTCAACGTCGTCGTATATGTCGTACAGCTCATCGTTCTATCGAATGCGATATTCGCCGTGGCCAACGCGCAAAGGACCATAAATCTTTCGCAGAACATTTCTCACGTAAACTCAAAATGTCGACTCATCAGATATTGTCATCGTCCATGCCCCTGCACCATATATCAGGACGGGAACAATGAGTGACTTATAGGGAATGGTTTTTGTTCGCCGAGTGAGATCTTTACTTCTCAATTGCCGACTCAATCTGAAGTAGCACCTGTTGGCAAGAGTTATCTTGCGTTGGATTTCTAGGCTGACATTGTTGGTGGTGTTTACGCTGGTTCCAAGATAGACGAAATTATCTACGACTTCAAAGCTATGACTGTCAACAGTGACGTCAGTGCCATGTCGCGAGTGCGACGACTATTTGTTTGATGGCAGGACATATTTCGTCTTGCCCTCGTTCACTGCCAGACCCTTTTGTGTTGC